>NC_040033.1:19828568-19872061 GCF_000972845.2 Larimichthys crocea | reverse complement strand
TTTTCAGTCTACAGGAGACCATGAGGCATTCTGCACTGAAGTTATGGACACGCGACATTTGCAGGCATTCTGCTTTGAAGTGTAGGCTACTGTCTGTGTCTTTTGTTTCCTGTTTTACTCCTCTTTTATTTTGAAGTTCAGTGTTCAGTGTGTTCAACTAAGGAATAAAATATATGCACTAAATGTAACACCTGAAAATCTCCCAGTGTATATATTTTTCTTTTTTTTAAACAATACAAAAATAAATAATATTTAATTATAATATATATAGATTATAATACACACTGATGATGAAGACTGCTGTGTCCTCGTGTCCTCGTGTCCTCGTGTCTGTCCTGAACACCTTCCGGTTTGACCTTTGACCTCCTGGTTCTCTGAATGTTTGATAGTTGAACCTCAGTGACAGGACCCGCCCAGTCATGTGACCTGTCACCTGTCTCCTTAAACTTTTTCAGTAAAGTAATTATATTATATTATAACATAATATATTATATTATGTTATATTATAACATAATGTTATATTATGTTAAATTATATTATATTATATTATGTTATATTATATTATATACACAGAATTAAAATATTATTTACACAGAGCGGCCACTTGCAGTTCATAGTCTCCGCCACCAGATGGCCCCCAAAAAGGAGTCAAGCGTTGGGGGCGTGGCTCAATGTGGGCGTGGCTCAACGTTGGATCGAGGCACACCTCGATCTGCAGGCTGCAGCCAGGGGCTTCTCAGGCAGCCGGCTGGAAGTCAGCTGGAATTCTGCTTGAACGGGAACTTTTGAGTTGCTACTACTGTAAACGGTTAATCGACGGTAAACGGTTAATTGTCGAAAAGAATTTAATCGATTCAATTAAATTAATTAGGTTAACTGAATCTAGGGACATTTTCCACAGGAGTTTTTTCTGTCAAAAATGTCATGGTGTCACCAGTTGAGGGTGCCATTGCTTAATCTAGGCCACACCGAACGTACCTGAACGTAACGCGGCGACAGACCCAGCACACAAACATGAGGCGGAGTATAGTATGGAGCATTTCAAACTAAGTAATGATGACAAAGATGCTCAGTGTAAACTCTGCGCTACTACGTTTAAGTTCAGCAGCTCTACGAGTTCACTAAGATACCACCTTCAAAACCTGCAGCCGTGTTGACGTGCTAGCAATTAGTATTAGCCACTAAGAATTAAATACATGCTAATTGCTAACATGCTGATGCTAATTGCTAGCGTGTTAGGGCTAGCTGCTCCTGTGTCTAAATAAACATGTTAAAAATGACTATTTGAGGTGTGCTTTTTGAATACAGACCACTCGTCACTCGTCAAAATTTCTGCGTGAATTTTCTAGAGGCCCACTAATTTTACTGTCACCTTCCTCAGGGATGATTTAAGCTGTGTTCAGTACTAAATGTTACTGTAAGGTTCCAGTGCTAGTAATCTTACTGTTACCTTTCTCAGAACAAGGGAGATTATAAGTGCTGCTGCTAATGTTTCAAGTTTTTCATCTAAGTACTTTACGAGATAATTATATGTAGTAGTATATGTAATTATATTATGCATTTCAATTTTCTGTGCAGAATTTATTTTGGTTAAATGCCATATCTGTACCGTATCCCAACTGGTACATTAGTTGAGGAATATAACATGCATTTTTTATTCAGTATATAAGTAAGGGTGGGCGATATATCGAATATACTCGATATATCTCGGCTTGTTCTACATGAGATGTATGAAATGACTATGTCGCGACCATCGAGTATTTATTTCTCCGGTGTTTTGCCTGTGTCACTCACTCCTGGTGCTCCTCACAGCACGCAGCACACTTCCCCGCCCACCCAGAAAAATCCCCTGCGTGCATGCGTACTTTCTGTATCAAGTGAGGAGAGACAAGGCCCACTGGCCCACTCTGGGGGTGGGCCTTTACGGCTGCACCGTGGTCACCGGAGCAGACAGCTGCCAGTCTAGTCAATGAGAGCACTCACACAGGGCGCGTCGCGGAGCGTCCCAGAAGCGTCTCTCCGCGCCACGGCGCGAGCATTCCGTAGCATTTCTATTTTTGACGCGAGCCGCTGCTAAAACTCGTAAATTTCAACAGAGCACTGTGCACCAGACAGGAAATCCGACACAGGAATCAACATAATAAACTTCCGCCCCCTTTCAAAATAAAACACAATGCGCAGTTCATGTAGCTTATCACAACTTCACATCAACGTTACGTCATGACCGGTGGCACCAGGTGATCAAAGATCGATGAAAGGGTCTCAACGAGAGACTAATTGTTGAAGTGGAACAACACACAATCATTTATGACACAACAGATTGTTGGAGAAGCAAAGTCAGCTGTTTTCTTTATACACAGTTTATCGCGGGGTCTCGTGTACGTCCAGGATTCTCGCATGATCTTGTGATCTTGCGTGAATACGGCCGGCTTGCTACACTGCCAAGATGTGCCCGGTGTGAGTTGACGCAGGGCAGAAGACGCAGCTAAAACGCAGCACAGCCGTTACTAATCTAATAGAAGGGTCTACTTGAATCATCATACTGATGTTATTTTTTGCATCAAAGGGTTAAATTTAACATTCATGGTGATTTACAGGAGAAATAAAAATATCGAGATATATATCGTGTATCGCAATATAGCTTAAAAATATTGAGATACTGGTTACAGGCCATATCGTGCAGCCCTATATATAAGCTATATTTTGCTTTATGTTAAAGACACCGTGAGAAATGTATGTTCTCAGGAAAAAAGCCGCTTATCAGTTAACCGTTAATCGATCGATGAGGTCAATCAACTAACGATTAATGAATTAATCGATAATTTGCATCCGTAGCTGCTGGATAGCCTTGAGCCATTTGATGACAGCAGTGAAGACAGTGAGGAAGCGTATTAGCCACCAACCAAAACAAGGATCCCACAGCCAGAGCCATCTGTACGCAGGCTAGGAGCCAGGCACATGCCAGAGATGATGGACATCAAACATGTAGAAAGATGCAGGAACAAAGGCTGCAATGGCAAGACATACATCAGGTGCACCAAATGCAAGATGTTCCTCTGCATAACCAAAAAGAAATCTTGCTGCCAGGATTATCACAGCTAAAAGGAAGAAAAGCAGAACTACTTATGTTCTATGTCTAAATTCTATTCTATTTTTACTCTGTTGCTATTTTCATGCAGATATCGTCCTGTTGTTCTCTTCAATGGACATGTTGTAAAATTAAAATTATATATATAGGATATAGTCATCCTGTGAATTGAGCCGTTCTGTTTTTATTACTTTAAATTTCGGCTTCTTATGTATATATACCGCGGGTCCCCCTACACCAGGGGTCTCAAACTCAATTTACCTGGTGGCCACTGGAGGCAGAGTCTGGGTGAGGCTGGGCAACATTAAAAGTACTCCACAAAAAAAGGGTTTCAGGTATTCTAAGTACATCTGATCCAGTCCTCTCAGTCTTTATGATTAACAGTTCTTCAACATGAACAGTTCTTCAGAACTTGAACGGTGGAACATGAACATAGGCTTCTCTTGCCTACTCCTTGCTGCCAGAGACCTGGCTGCGCCTTCTCTCACACAGCTGGGCCACATTTGGCTTGAGGGAGGAAGCAGTTGAGACCCTCAGTATGGCTTGAAGATGCTCATCAGTAATTTTGGACCTGTACTTTGACTTATTAAAGTTCATGGTGGAGAAGAGCTTTTCATACAGATATGTGCTCCCAAAAAGGCACATGACCCGCTTGAACATCCTGGAAAGCTCAGGGAAGGTGGGGGGCAATTCTCTCAAAAATTGTCCAAGCTTGTCTGCTTTTCCACTCACCTCCCTGAACTTGGCTTTGAGTTCAGAATTGCACTGCAGGTCAATGAGCTCCATTTGAAGCACAGGAGGGGCATCTTGTACATCGAAGGAGAAGGGGTCAGTAAAAATTTGCAAAGTGGTCTTGAAGTCTGCAAACCTGTGATCAAATTCCTCCTGTAGCATCACAATGGCATCAGGATACTTCTCACCACTGAATGGTGAGCCTGCATCCGTGACTGCCTTGTATGCTGGGAAATGGCAGAGGTTTGTCTGAGAGAGCTGGGCTTTCCATGACACAAGTTTTATGCAGAATGCTCTCACGCTGTCATAGGCAGCACTGACAAGCTGCCCCGGGCCTTGCAACTTCTTGTTCAGTACATTCAGCTCCTGTGTGATGTCAACAAGAAAAGCTAAGTCCATGAGCCATTTGGGATCACTTAGCACAGGAACAGCCATCCCATCCTTCTCCATGAAGGCTTTCACTTCTGCTCTCAACTCAAAAAACCTCTTTAAGGTGGTGGTTTTCCTGCTGAGCCAACATACCTCGGTAAAGTTCCTCCAAAAAGGCGCGGAACTCCCGGTGCTTTAAGCCCCTTGATCTGATATGGTTGACGCATTTCACAACGACAGACATCACATTGTCAAACTTCAGGCATTTACTGCAAAGGGCCTGCTGATGGATAATGCAGTGCAGAGCAATGGCCTCCTCTTACAGTTTTCTTTGAACTTGTGCCACCAGTCCATTTCTTTCTTCCATGGCAAACCGGCATCCACAATGGCATCACACAGCTGGCGGAATATCTCCTGAGAGGTGGTCTGGCCATGCATAGGAATCATTGTGAGCAACTCCTCCATCACCATGGACAAAAATTGCGGGCTGCACAGTGTCAGTGATGTTGCTCTCATCCAGAGCGACTGAGTGTGCACAGAAACGTTTGGCTTCCTCACGCAGTTGATCATAGATGTTACCTGACAGGTCAGAAATGCACTCTGCCACTGTGTTGGCTGAAAGGCTGATGTTGCCAAACTGACCCTTCTTTTCTGGACAGACTATACTTCAAATCAAATCAATTGTATCATTTGTATATCCCAAAGTCACAAAGTACATTTGCCTCTGAGGGCTTTACAATCTGTCTGTGTTGAACAAATCAACACAGACATATTGTACAATTACAATGAATGATAAAATGACATTGAATTACAATGAATGATAAAATGACCACAGTAGCAGATATGGTAACAATAATGACAGTAATAATATGTGTAGTGGACGTCATGCAGGATCACAGCAGCAGCCACGATCCACGAGAACCTGCTGGACGACAGAGCACAGAAACTCCGGGGAAGTTTAGTCAGTAACATGCATTAATGAGACATGTATGTTTACAGAGAGAGAGAGAGTCCCCCGGCAGTCTAATCCTATGGCAGCATAACTAAGGGATGACTAGAGCCAGCCCTAACTATAAGCTTTATCAAAAAGGAAAGTCTTACTTGCAGCCTGTAACATGCACTTTTTGCTGAACTTGCCTTCTTTGAATGGCTTACCCGCCTTAGCAATCATCTCACTCACCACGTAGCTAGCTTCGACTGCTGCATCATTCTCTTTGCTTGCTTTCTTGAAGAAATCTTGTCGCCTCAGTAGACATGTTTTAAGATTGGCAACCCGGTTCTCTCTCTCATCTCCCTGGTATTTTGCATACTCCTCAGCTTGTCTAGTTGAGTAATGACGTCTGATGTTGTACCCCTTGTGCACTGCAATTTTCTCTGTGCATATAAGAAACATCAGGCTGCCCCTGTGCTCAACAAAAAAATATTCCATCTCCCGCTTTTCTTTAAATTGTCTGTGCTTGTCGCCAACCTCTCTCTTCACTGCAGGTTTTGAGAAAGACATGACTGGGGCTGGGTGACAGGGCATATTTCCCTTCCACTTGGTGTCGCTCCGGAAACAAGTGACTAAATGTTGCTAATTCGCATTGGCTAACTTGATCAACAAACTGTTGATCATCTTTTATTAATGACTATTCTTGAACACAACATATTCCAACATTATAATTCTAGATTATATAATAGAATAAAAAGCTTTTATTGTCATTGTACAATAGACATACTGTAAGAACAACGAAATGTCTGTGCTGGTGCATCAGAGGCCTGTAAGAACAACGAAATGTCTGTGCTGGTGCATCAGAGGCCCTGTTTGCCTCTCCAGCAGCTCGGTCATGAGCTCACTGTGCTCCTCCAGGTTCATCTATTCAAGTCTCTGTGTTACATCCACGTCTGTGCTGCTCCTGTTGTTGTTCTCCCCTCCTTGTGTTTCTCCCTCCCTCCTAGGGAACGAGACACAGTCAGCTGCTGCAGGGCACACAATGGCAATAAAGGATTTTTTGGATGGGAAATATCTTTTTGTTCTTCTCCTGATTCGATATGGTAAGTGTCAGGCCGGACTCAAAACAGGACTCAGATGCTGAGGTGTCAGTGAGCAGATTTATTTTGAGACAACAAAACCCTCTCGACACAACAGGCTATGAAAAACTGAACTAAACTAAGGAAAACAAAAAACACTCCTAAGGAGGAAAAACTCTAAACTGGTTATGAAAAAATATCAAAATCAAGGAGGAAAATCAAAGGCTGCAAAACATTAACTGAAATCTCTCCAATGGAGGCTGAAAAAACAACTAAACTAAGCACTATGAAACAAAAGGCTAGACTAAGAAAATTACAACAAAAAAATCACTCTATCGAGGAGGAAACAAAAACTCACGAGCAAAAACGCTAAGACTATGGCAAGACTTAGAACTGGCTTTGGTGCATGATCCGAGGACGAAACACTTTGGCACAGGACAAAGGGAGACGCAGACAAGATATACTCAGGGTAATGGGGAACAGGTGGAAACAATCAGGGCGGAGAAGACAATCAGACCGGTGACACATGAGGAAGGGCAAGTGACCTGAAACGAGAGGGCAGGTAAATTTCAAAATAAAACAGGAAATGACGAGACAGAACAAAAACCCAGCTTGACCTCAGTAAGAGCTTGACTACACTACATTACATGGTTTATTGATCTCAAGTTCATCCATGATTGACAGACAGACATATCATCCATCCAATCATCTGCCAATTAAGGAGAACAGGAGTGTGAAGGCATGAAAGATCTTTTTTTTTGTTCTTGTTATTTTGTCCACTCCAAGTATTCACATCACCTCTATATGCCAGACTGGCACACATGCTATTCTTGATTTGCTTAGCTTGGTTAACAATGGAAGAAAAAAAAAGAAGAGACCATTGTTGTGTTTAATATTGAAACTTAGTCTGAGGGCCGATGAAGTGCTGCCTTTCATGATTTAAAATTTGAACTCTAGACATTGTTTGTGAAATGGTATTTGGATTTGTAAAAGAAGGTGTAATGTCAGTATGAGTTGGGAAACATCGGCTTCTCCTGATGCTGTAACTTTTATTTTTTACCTTAGGACCTGTTAAAGTCTACATATGTAACTTCTACTGAACAGCAGCCACTGTGACCACAAGAACCAGTAATAGAATAGTAAATGCTAAAAATGTAGCACAACAGTGGCACAAGTAAGGATGAATCATAAAGTCAGGAAACAGTGCTGTCATACCAGACCCAGTAAGACTGTAACAGGAAAGCCTCATATTGAATAGAAAGTTTTATTGCTTATGAATTCAACTTTTCATTAGAGGCAGAGGGTTCTGTTTTCATGACAGCACAGCAACAAGAGCAAGCAGCACTCTGACAGTTTGGTATTTTCCTGACCGCACGTTGGGAGAAGAGTCGCAAACAGGTTGGAGGTTCATTCACATGAAGCAACACAAACAGAGTTGGTGGGAAAAGTGTCTCATGCCATGAGAGTAGACGTCAATCAGATGGTTTCCTCAACAAAAGCAAATGTGCAGAAACATAAAGCTTGAAATGCAAATGAACTCATTGACACGTTTCACCAAGTGGTTAAAGCAGGAACGTCTGTAAATCTCCACTCCCAACATGAAATACGGTAGTCATGACTTAAAAAGTGTTCGATTGATTTGATCATATAGATAACCTCATCAAACATCTGTTAGTGCCTTAACCTGACTGCAATTTAACCAACTTAAATAAGCAAATGCAAAGTGTCCGCTTCACGAATGAACGATGCTGGGAGACAGTGTGTATGCTGTCGTGTGTTCACGAGTGCCCCGGGGTGGCAGTTGGGGTTATGCTGTGGGAAGGCATGAGATACAGACAACAAAAATGTGAACGCTCAGAGATACTGTGACAAGATCCTGAGGCCCATTGTCATCATTCATCCCCCGCCATCGCCTCATGACGCAGCATGATAATGCGCAGCCACTGAAGAAGAGTGGGCCAACATCCCACAGGCCACAATCAACAACCTCATCAACTCCATACAAAGAAAAACGTGCTTGCACTACATAACGCAAATGGTGGTCATGCCAGATTCTGTTTTGGGGGAGGTTGAATCAAAATCTGATAATAAAAAATGTATTTTATGATACAAAAAATATATTCCCCAGTTAGCTTAATTGATTCATGAAAAAATCAATGAATTATCACTTGCTTGATTTTGGACCTGGTTAATTGCTTCCACTACTTTAGAGTATTTAATGCTAAAAGTTACAAAAAACAACATATAACCATCAAAACACACTTATATTCACTAGTACTGGTACTATTATAGTATATGTTCATAGATTATAGTATATGTTCAAAGACAAACCTGAGGCCTGCTTCCTGCATCTCTCACACACACATACATACACCTAAGTCACCAGAGAGTCTTCACCCCCCACACACAGAGACGCAGGGCGTCAGAGTTACCTCTCTTATCTCTTACAGAGCGCTCTATTTCTGTCATTGCTTCTCCTCCTAATCAAGGATGTAATTAGTGCTTGCCTGACAAGCAGTTTCCGCTTAAGCAGAAACAATGGCTAACAGTGATGTGAATGGACGCTGGGTGAATGCACTGCTCATCATGCATGCACAGGCAGAGAATAGGGGTCATGGGGACAACAAATTGGAATATCAAGAAAAATACGGTAAATTAATGAATGGTCATGCGTGTACAGGCTATACAGTATGTTGGTCCTTGTCTAACAGTGCTGGTATTGTTCACTGGAACAGTGTTGTCTAATTGCTGCACTTAGGACTACTGCTGGAGCGGAGCTTATCTTCCTACGAGGTGATATGTGGTTTATAAAGACGTAGATGATTGTATCATAATCTGTTTTACCTAAACAGATTTTCGTATATTTTTCACATCAGTGATTGTCTACATATCTCTACACTATCCTTAGACTTGTTCTGTTTGTGCACGAACAGACACCACCAACCGCTCCACATTTCTAACAGATTCAGCGACACACCCACTGAGAGGCCAACTCTGGTCATTGGCAGCTCCATAATCCGAAACGTGAAGTTAGCGACACCGGGGGCCATAGTTAAATGAGTCTGATTTAAAATTGCTGGCTAAAGATAAACGTAGATACAGTAAGATTGTTATTCACGTCGGCGGTAATGACACCCGGTTACGCCAATCGGAGGTCACTAAAATTAATGTTTCATCGGTGTGTGAATACGCCAAAACAATGTCGGACTCCGTAGTTTTCTCTGGTCCCCTCCCCAATGTGACCAGTGATGACATGTTTAGCCGCATGTCATCATTTCACCGCTGGCTGTCGAGGTGGTGTCCAGCAAACGATGTGGGCTTCATGGACAATTGGACACCTTTCTGGGGAAAACCTGGTCTGATTAGGAGAGACGGCATCCATCCCACTTTGGATAGGGAATTACTGGGGAGGCCTGAAAAAAAGTACATTTCAAACAGACCATTTTCAACACGGAACTGCTCTGGCAACTGTAACCGAGAGACGCATTTGAATGAACTTTAAAACGAAGGGTATGCTTCCTTAATCTTTCCGGGATTCCACGCACTCATCGACTCCCGCTTTTAACGTTTTTTAAAACTATCAGGCTCAAAGTTGAGCAAGGTTTTTAGTAAATTTCGGGGGTTTATAAAAATGGTGTGTAGGGGGCGGAATGTTTGTGCTGAGTGGATGACATCATCAGCTAGAGGTTAAGGAGCAAAGGGAGAAATACTTGTGAAAAAATAAACGTATTTAAATATCGTGGCCCTCAATGGCCACCAATAAAGACAGATTATCCCCTCAAATGTAGGAAAATTCGAGTATCGCAGGCGATAACACTGTTGAAGCTGGTCTCGTTTATAGTTTTGGCTCCATACAGGCCAACTGAATCGAGTACCACATCAAACAGCCTCATTCAACTGCCATGTTAAAATAGGAGGCATTTCTTAAGGAAGGAAGAAGTAACGTGTCTCTCTCTTTGCTCTTGAGGACACATTTCTTATTTATCGACACAAAATAACTATGTACAAACGATCAGGAAGGGCAAACGCGATGGTCCCAGTTATGTCGGTTCAAAATTGAGTGGAATAGAAGGTTTGGGCCATAGAGCCCTCCTCTTCGAGGACTGGTCCTCAGCATTTTCCTTCCCTCTCGCTCTCTCTGGCAGGATTTTCAACTGGCGTGCCAACGGACACAGTTGCAGCAGCCCAGTGCCATTTGAAGCAGTTTAGTGCTTCATTGAACGTGGTTTTTCTGTGTAAAATGCCCGACAGAGACAGCAAGCAGTCTACACATTTAGCGCTAGCTGATAAGACATGCGAACCGCTAACTCTAACATTAAGTCTGTCTCTCCGCTCTCTACCTCTCGCTCTCTCAACACCAAACACACACACACACAACACAACACACACACCACACAGATCTCTCTCTCTCTCCTCTCGCCTCTCACTCTCTCGCCTCTCTCGCTCGTCGTTTGTTCTCACATCCACACACAAAACACACCACACACACCACACACACGTCTCTCTCTCTCTCTGGGACTCTCCCTCTCGGCTCTCGCCTTCTCTCTCCTTCCTCACCTCCCTCTCTCGCACTTCTTCTCTCTCCGTCTCTCCTCTCCACACAACAAACACACACCACACACGACGCGACCGGACCTCGCCGGTTTCCCGTGGCCGTGGACTCTCATTAGGGGTAAATGAGCTAGCATCTTGTTGTTTTATTATTTTCAGTTAGCTCATACTTCAAGCTGAAAGGTAATGGTCATATCAGCTGCTTGCTGGCAGCCCAGATAGAACACAAACTGTTTGAGAGTTTCTGTAATCAGAGATTTTTTTCCTACAGATAAAAAGATAATTTTATTTGGTCATAATTTGTCTGTAGCTTATTTTGATTTTAAATAAAATCGTGAAAAAATCGTATCGTGAACAAAAATCGTACTCGAAGCGAGTGTGAGTTGAGTGTATCGTTACATCCCTATTAGCCACTAAGAATTAATACATGATCATTGTTTACATGTTATGTAACCTGCTAAAGAAATGAGTATTAGCCACTAGGAATTAAATACCTGTTAATGTTAACATGCTAATGTGAAGTGCTAGCACGTCAGTGCTAGCCCTAATTTTTTAGTCACTAAGAATACATGCTAATGTTAATATGGTAATATTAATTGTTAGCGCGCCAAAGACAGCAGAGCAGCTAGCGCGTTAGCACTAGCTGTAAAGACATGCTAACTGCTAACATTAGCGGCCAAAGCTAAAATTACTGCAAATGGTAATTGCTAGCACGTCAACACTAGCAATTAGCATTAGCCACAAATAACCAAATACATGCTACTTGCTAATATGCTAATGCAACATGCTAAGTTAATTACACTAGCCACAAAGAATTAAATACATGCATTCTAACATGTTAATGTTAATTGTTAGCCGTCTGCGCTAGCAATGAGCATTAGCCTGGAAGAATTAAATAATGCATTGCTAAACATGTTTAAGGTTAACATGCTAATGTTAATTAACATTAGCCACTAGGAATTAAGTACATGATCATTGCTAACATGTTATTGTTAACATGCTAATGTTAATTAGCATTAGCCACTAAGAATTAAATACATGATCATTGTTAACATGTTAATGTTAACCTGCTAAAGCTAATTAGCATTAGCCACTAAGAATGAAATACATGATCATTGCTAACATGTTAATGTTAACCTGCCAAAGTTAATTAACATTAGCCACTAAGAATTAAATACATGTTAATGCTAACATGCTAATGTTAATTGCTGCACGGGTTGTGGCTAGCCCACTCATGTTCAGTCACTAAGAATACTGCTAGGTTAACATGTCCAATTTAATTAGTTTAACGCGTCAAAAGACAGCAGAGCAGCTAACATGCAATGTTAAACTGCTTAATGTGGAACCTGCTAATAGCTTATTAATGTAATTAGCCACTAAGGAATTAATAAAATACATGCTCTTTTGCTAACATGGCCAATCTAACAGTGCCATAGCACGTCAGTGCGACCCCTAATTTTTAGTCCAATAAGAAATACATACCTAAATGTTAATATGGTAATATTAAGTCAAAGACAGTACAGCAGCTAGCACGTTTAGCACTGCTGTAAAGACATGCTAACTATTAACATTAGCGGCAAAGCTAAAATTAAATTTAACTGCAAATGGTAATGCTAGCGCGGCATTGGCAAGCAATTACCATTAGCCACTTAGAAGTTATTGCATTAACACTGGCTACATCTAAGCTATTTGCTAGACACGTCAGCGCTAGCAATTAGCCTAGCCAGAAAACCAAATACTGCCTATTTGTGAACATGTTAATGCTAACATGCTAATGATATTGCTAGTGCGTTGTCTGTCGAAATGACAGACATGATAGCAGAGCAGCTAGCGGCGTTAACAATTAACATAGCCCATTAAGTATTAAATTAAAACATCTATATTACATGGTAATGCTACCCTGGTAAGGGTAACCTGCCAATGCTTATTGATACTATTAGCACGGAGAATTAAATACATGAAAATTAGCATTAGGCCACTAATAACGCAAATACATGCTACTTGGTAATATGCTAAAGACAATGCGAAACTGGTAATATTAAGCGGCCAATGGTAAAATTAATTGCACATTGCATATTGAATATTAACATTAGGCCATTAAGTATTAAATACTGCCAATGCTAACTGCGATCGCTCAGTGTTAACATGTTTAATGCTAACATGCTCATGGTAACATGCTAATATAACGGCTAGCGCTCAACGTTATCATGCTAATGTAACATGCGAACTGCTAAAGCAATCACAGCGTTAACATGCTTATGCGAACATGTTAATGTTAACAACATGCTCATGCTAACGCTAGAGCATCAGCGTGAACATGTTAATGCTAACATTCTAATGCTAACATGGAGATCTAACTGCTAGCAGCATCACCCCGAACATAATAATGCTAACATGCAATGTTACATGCTAATGTTTAACTGCTAATGGTACTGCTAGCTATCAGCGTTAACATGCTCATGCTAAATGCTATTGGGCCATCAGCGTTATCATGCAATGTTAAATGCTAATGATAACATCAAGCTTAACTGCTAGCCAGCAGTGTTAACATGCGAATGCTAACTGAAATGTTAAACTGCTAGGGCGATCCGCGTTATCATGCTAAGGTTAAGCATGCTAAGGATAACATGCTAATGTTAACAACTGCTAGCGAATCACCGTTAACATGCCAATGGTAATTGCTAGCCGCAGCAGCGTAAAGGCTAACATACATGCTACTGTGAACATTCTATGTTAACATGTTTGAATGTTAACTGCTAGTGCTTCAGCGCTAACAGGCGAGGTAACATTCTAATGCCAAGAACTAATGTTAACATGCTAATATTAAGTTGCTAAGCACGTAAGCGCTAGATGCTCCTGTTGTCTAAATAAAATGTTTAAAAAATGACTGTTTGAAGGTGTGCTTAGTTGGATACAGACCCCCAGCAACAGCCACGTCGTCACTTAGTCAAAATCTCTTTAGTACTAGAATTTGCTGAGCAGCTCAGAATATGCATGGGGAGACGGGGCCAGAGGCACGCACACTCAAAATTTCTTTCGAAATTTGTCTAGTTATTAGCCTTACCCCGTTTTGTTCGCTACTCCTCCAGAGTTTTTGTCGCACATAAACAAAACAGGTATCAAACGTTGCGGCTCGGTCGGGACATGTGTGCGATTTTTTCTAAGAGTGTTTTGGGCAAACGGTTTTGCCAAATATCAGCCAAAAACGCAGAACAAAAAAAGTAATGGGGTGTAATTGCGAGACTTTCCAGAGCGAGAGTGAGTGATGTCATCGCTAGAGATGGGAGGGGAGAGAAAAAGTCCGTCGAAAAATACATTTGTAAAACTGGGACGGTGGGCCCCCGCCAACTGCACAGACTACAGACATGATTATCCCCTCAAACGTAAGGAAAATTCAAGGCGGTCGCAGTGGATAACACTGTTGAAGCTGGTTTTGTTAGTGGTTGGCTCCCACAGGCTCATGATCGATACTCCCCGTCCATTACTCCATGTTAAAAAAGTTAAAAAAAAAGTCTGGAGGAGGCAGAAGTACGTTTTTCTCTCGCTTGCTCCTACGGGCACAATTTGCTTTCATTTAGCGACACAAAAGACTATGTAAAATGATCAGGAGTTCTCATCTTGCCTGTGGTTAGAAGTCTGCTTCAATGAATTTGGAAAGACGGTTTGGTCGGAGTGCAGGAACTGCTCCCTGATTACAGTTGGTCCTGGTTTGCTTGGCAAACCTCAGCTGCTTGAAGGAGGAAGAGGGGGGAGGGGCCAGCATACAGAAGCCGAGTGGGCCATTTTTGTAGGTCTTGGCAACTTAATTGAACCTGTCTGGTAGGTAAATGGCAGACAGAGGAAACAGAGTTTTCTGGGAGCAGAGTCACGCACACGCAAATTTCTTTAGAAATTTTTCAGTTATTATAATAATGATTGTTTTTTTTTTTTTTGGGAACAACCAAAGGTTCATTTATGTTTCAGCGCACCGGCTCGCAGCTGCTCTGCTGCTTTTAAAAAAGCACTGCATATCTTTTAATTTAAACCATTGAACGTCGGGTTTAACTGGCCATAAGAGCTGGACTGTTCTTCTTGTAATAAGGATGTTCATCAAGGAGTATGTATTTTTATTGCATTTTTAATATGAAAAATTAATAATTAATCGATAATGGAACGATAATTTTCCCGATGATCATTCCAAGAAAAGTATTTGAATGTCCCATCCCTAGTAGGTGGACATATGTCTGTTGTGCATGCTAATATAGCTGATCTTCCTACATGTCTTGCACTCCCACTGGGGCATTTGGGTGGCTGATGGAGGAGTGTAGAGAACAGGGAGGGAGAAATCGCTTTCAGGGAGGGAGGAACTCAACAACATAAATCCTCTAATCCTCTAGCTTCTCGTTGATAAGGCGTAATTCACGAGGGATCAGGTACCATGGGCTAATAGCTGCCTGCTTCAACTCACTCCCAACCAGCTCACATAACACAACAACGCACGCACAGCAAAACACACACACACACCACAACACCAGCACACACACACCACACACACACACACACGCACACACACCTCAAGCACACAAACAAATAACATGTAAACATATGTTAACTATAATATGCATAATAACTTAAAGTATACTGTCTCATGTGCACACATAACACAGATTTTAAATCCGCAAATTTGTATATAGTGGTAAAATATAGTATACTTCTAACCATAGTAACTAGCACAGACACAGACACGCACACACACACACCACACCACACTCCACAATAACAAAATCAGGCCATTCTGTCTTGAGATGTTCACAACAATTAAGTCGAACCAATGCGAGTGGGAACAGGTGGCCCACTGCCACGGCTGTCAACACAATATGCTGAATTACACATTTATAATGCAAACAGCTGAAAAAATGTTGTCTCCCTGTGAGACTCTGCAACCTGAAAGAAGAAAAAGGGTCCCAGGGTTCACATACATGAGTAACTGAAGCATACCTTGTGGTGCACAACTTTACCACTGAACGCTAAAAACACAGCTACTATTATCTATTTTACTATACTCCCAACACAATTCACTGTGGATGAAGGAGCCATCAACTTGCAGGTTTTGAGGCTATTTAAAACAATGAATTTCAATGTTTTCCACTTTCACACCAAAAAGCTAAGATAAACCAATACAAAATACACATCAAAATATAATAAAAAATAAATGTTTTGAAATGAAAGCAGGTTTTGCCCTAAGCTTTGAATGTTTTCAGTGTAATTCCAGTTAATGCAGGCCGGCAAGACGATTGATGTCTAAATGCAACCACACTGTGAGCGGCCACATAAGCACACCATGACCCCCACACTGCAAGTCTGAAAGAAAAAGGCACCAGAAAATCAATTCTTTTGGAAGGGCTCATAGCAGAAACTCTTAACTGTTTCGGTAGAAACACCTGTAAGAATGTGTAGGCCTTTACACTCATGTGGTCTGGCTGCTGCCTCACGGGCAGGGAAGGGGATTAAATACAGTCAGTATCACGCCCCCCACTAGAGATGGACACTAAATAAAAATAATAAAATTCACAAACAACATTAATGTCTAAAAATTAGCTTCTAAATATGCTTTATTTAGTTTATTTGTTTCCTTTGGCTGTATTTTAGAAAAATCGACCGGATTCTCTATCTGTTTCTGTGTATGACTTCCAGCCGTTCGAGTTGCTTCCTGCAGATGAGGCGAGCTGTTCACAGTGTCCGTCCAAAAGAAGAACACTGTTTTATTTCGGTGGAATTAGCTGTTAAGCAGAGCAACAGTCAAACCAGTCCCAGCTCTGGTACAAAGTCTGTGTAGCACAGAGTGTGAATAGAGCAGGTCATTGTCCGGAATAAGTCCTCAGTTGTTTTCCTCACTCGACCGAGGGTCTAAGGACAAGGGGTGTCCACTCCCGTACAGATTGTAAAGCCCTATGAGGCAAATGTACTTTGGACTTGGGGCTATACAAATAAAATTGTTTGATTTGAATTGAATAATTCACGAGTGAGCGAGGAGCTGTCTGCATACATCTTTCATTTGCACTGATATTGTTGATGATATGTAAAATACATGTATACGGATATCAACACAAAAAACAATCATGACGAATGAGACTCCTCGATTCTGCCATACTACCCAGCGTCTTCCTATAAAACCATATTGAGATTTCCAATTTGAGAAACTCTCAAAATTTCGAGTTTTGTGCTGTACATGTATGGAAAGGGTAATTGGACAATGGCCCTGACTGATTCTCCTGGACATTGCGGGAGTTAAGTGGAAACGTTTGGTTATCTTACATAACCTCCATTCTCTTCATAATAATTCACTCGGTGTCTCGCTGTGGGGATGCAGCCTCCTGAGCCCTAATAGAAGCATTTAATCTCAATCCGCCAATCTTGATTGGCCGGTGAATGTGTTCATACGCGCCGCACCCCAGATATTCCCATCTACTATATATAGTGTGCGCAGGATAACAGTCCCTCAATTAAATAAAGCAAAAACCTCTTCTCACCGCACCAGCAAGAAGGTGTCTGGCACCGCACAGCATCTGATGTAAGCTCCGCTAGCCAGTGGCAGTGCTGGCAGTGTGGAGCTATCAGGATCAGCTGTGATTGTGCCCCTCACCCTAGCCGAGAGTGGGGGGTATCAGGGCCGTGGAGGAAACAGTGTAGAGCAGCTTTGTGCGGCCAAGGCATGCGCTAGTGCGTCTACGCCAGGGGAGCGTCCAGAGGGTGGGCGAGAGAGAAGAAAGCTCGCACTGAGCGGTTTTGGACGTGAAACAGATCTAACCGTGGTGGCAGCTCCAGCGCGCCCATAATCTGCTCCATGACCGTGGGTGGTACATCGGCACACCCCTGGACAGCAGGTCGCACCTGTGTTTCAGGGTCCCCCCCAGGCGTGGGCCGCCTTAGGGGAAACAAAGTGCACACTGCTCCAGAGGATCATTTGCGTGCCAGAGTGTGGCCAACACACGAGAGCGCAAACCCCCTTCAACGGTTTATATACGCTACTAGTTCGTTGTTGTTGGCAGCCCAAGAAGGAACGGAGGAAGGGTGTCAGAGACAGAAACACAGCTGAGAGCAAAACGAGAAATTTTATAATGAAGACTTTGGCGAGCCTGGCTCCAGCCGTCCTCTACAGACATGCACCTCTTAAATGGCCCCCCCCCCACCAGCCGTATAGGCTGGCATCCGATGTGACCACCACCTTTCTGGACGAGACAGTGCCCATGACACCCCTAGTCAGGAAAGAGGGGCCCGCAGTGGAGCAGAAGCTTATAGAGTTATATCCAACGCGCACCATGACGCACGGGAATCCAGCCTGAGCGAGCGACCAGCGCTGAAATCCCGCATGGGAAGACGGCAGAGACGGGTACGAGGATGGATGAAGCCATCAGGCCCAGTAACAAACAGCTGAAGACACAGTCCTGAACTGGACAGACCTGTGGTCGGTACGAAGCAGCAGGCAGGCAAGCTTTGAAAGTTTTTCACTCTCTCCAATCTACTTTACGTATATAAGCACTTTTTAGCAACACAGGGTTCCAAGGTAGCTTTGCACAATAGAAACAGAACACACAGAAGTAGATAATAGAAAGATAGAAGACATAAAAAATAAAAGAAGAAAAAGCACTACCCCGCACACGATAAAAATAAATAAAACAGACAAAAAATAAATACGTAATAACAAGGCATGTATACCATAAAAGCAAAACCATCTACATGGTGTTAAAGTCAAATAAGAGAAGAGGTGGGTTGTTAAAGAAGGGGATTTAAAATGAGACAAAAGAGGAGGCCTGTCTAACGTGTAGCGGCAATTTGTTCCACAGTTTCGGAGCTAGCAACGGCAAATGCTCGAATCCCCCCCTCTGAGCTTAAGCCTAGCTTAGTCACTGTCAGGAGGAGCTGGTCAGCTGACCTGAGAGATCGGCTAGGCATGTAGGGAGCAAAAGCTCAAGAGGTAGGATGGGGGCAAGGCCATCAAGGCCTTAATAAAAGCAAATAAAAGAACTTTAAAATGAATCCTAAATGGACAGGCAGCCAGTGGAGTGAAGCTAAAAATCGGTGAAATGTTTCTCAGCAATTCTTGGGGTGTCAGTTAAAAGACGTGCAAGCAGCATTTTTGTCCAGCTGAAGATGACTAATCGAGGACCCACTAACCCCCAATAAAGTGGCATTGCGTAATCCAGCTGATTGGTACAAGTCGTGAATTAAGGTACTACAAGGTGCTGTCCTCTGAGGACTGGTGTTTATTTTTGTCAGCTGCCTTAACTGAAAAAAGCTTAGACTTCACCACAGGCGTTAATCTGGCTGGCTGTCAAATTTAAGATCGCATCCACCCTTTACCCCTAGATTATTGTAAATGTAAATGGTACTTTATTTAATACAGCCCTTTAACAAACAGTTCCCGTTCTGTGTACCAAAGTGCTTTTACAGCAGGTAATAAATAACAGAACAATAAGTAAAACAAATATTAAAAACAATAAAGGAACATTAAAAACAATAAAATACACAAATCGGATAGAATAAAAGTGTCCATCATACTAACTGGTTATTAAAAGCACATAATGAATAGGTGGGTTTTTAGCCTGGAGTTAAGAGGCCCAGTCGGAAACAAGAACGCATCTCGACGGGGAGCTTATTCCGACCTGGGGGCGGCACAGAAAAATGTGCTGTCACCCCAGTGTTTATATTTTGACCATGAGCACTTGCCCAACAAAAGTTGATCTTTAGATAGACCTCAGAGCTCTACCAAGGATGCGGACAGGTAAAAGCGCAATAAATACGAAGGTGCGGCCGTTTAAGAGCTTTAAAAACAAACATTAAAAGTTTTAAATCAATTCTGTGAAAGACGCAGGAAGCCATGAAGGGAGTAAGAACAGGAAGTGATATGCCATGTCTGTTGGTGTTTGGTTAAAGATGGGCAGCAGCGTTTTGCACAGTTGAAATCGCTGAGGGAAGACGGGAGAACCGCCGAATAAAGTGCATTGCAGTAGTTAACCTTTGAGGCTTATAAAGCATGGATGGCTTTTCCTAAGGAGTCGTGACGGCTAAAAACATTTTGAAATTTGGCCAGGAGGACGCAACGGAGAGAAACCGCATCCTGACAACATGGGTTAATTTTGTATTATTCAAACCTGAGATGACTGTCAAAGGATACACCCCCAGGTTTTCTGAGGGTTTGAACTCAGCTTAGTAGACAGGGCCAAAGCCAGCCGTCACAGTAGCCCCCAAACACAATACATATCAGTTTTGTCCGTCTTTAAATGAAGAAAATTTGGGCCAAACCACTGCCTATATCAGTAATACAATCAAACAAAGAACATTGTCCTTCTTTACAATTTGGCTTCACTGGCAGAATAGATTTGGTAATCGTCAGCATAACAGGGGAAAAGAAAGGTTGTCCTGGCTATAATTGACCCACAAGTGGTAACAGGTACAATAGAAGAGCATGGGCCAGAATTGATCTTGGGAACTCCACGGAGATAGGGCAAGGGAAGAGGACAGGTCACCACCATAACAGAGAAGGTTCTACTGGAGAAGTATGCATAAACCACTTCAATGGCAGTGCCGTGATGCCAACATAATTATTTATGACGGTGACAGGAGGACTACGTTGTCCACTGTGTCCAAGTCTGCGTGTGAGGGTCCTAGAAGCACTGGACCACAGGGCACTTGTGCATCCCACGGACAGAGCAATATCATTGTGGGCAACCCTTTAAAACAGTGCAGACTCGTGCTGTGCGAGATCTAAACCCAGATTGGAACTCTCAGAAAAGAGTATCCTACCAGAAGGACTGTAAAATTGTAATAAAAACAACTTTTTTCTAAAACCTTCCGAAGAAGGGCAAGATTGGAGACAAGGTCTAAACTTTATAACACTGAGGGGGTCAAGAAAGGCTTTTTAGAAAGGAGGAGTTGATGAAAAAAAACCAGGAAACAAATTTTGGCAGGGACATATCCAATAGGCAAGTGTAAGGTTTCAGAGATTTCCACTACGTCACAGTAGAGAAAGAGGCGCACAAACTGACACAGTCAGGACGAGCTGGAGCAACAGTCAGATCCTTAGTAGTAATCGTTAAATACACTCATATTGGTGTCCCTTTTCTGACAGAATCCCCACTTTTGTCAACAAATAATGAAGACAATTTCTCACAAGTGGCTTATTGATAACATCAGTCACAGCAAAGAAGTTCATGGGTTTAACAACGGTGTTAATTGTAGCAAATAACCGTTGGGACAATGCCGGCTGCTAGAAATAATATTAGAGGGGGGCGCCTATGAGCAGCGCATGGAGGAGAACGCGTTTTGAAGGGGCTTCCTCCATGCCAATATGTAAAATATTACTTTGACAGTCTCATAAGTGATTTTTAATGAATCTCGGGAACAATCGTGCACATTGGAAGGCCCTAGCCGTTAAGTTTATGCAACGGAAATGCCGAGAAAACGCCAAAAACGCCGAGTGGCCCAATCAGGCCCTGCCTCTGCTAACGCTAATGCTAACAGTGCTAGCCGTACCAGACAGGCCATGAAAAAAACAAAAAATTGACTAGGTCAATTATATTTTTTCGGCAGCAGGAATGGGGCCCTAGTTAGCTATCACTTTAACTAGTGGTGGGGGTTCGAAAGAGGGTTTCAGGCCCGGCGTGTAGCGGGCCCGCGAGCATGAAGGGATGCCTGTGCTTTCATGTGGGGAAGTGCCGTGCGGGGGGGCAGGGGTCATGTTCAGGTTCAATAGGGGTTTTGTTGAGTGTGTCACCTCAGGTTACACTGGTTTGTTTTTGTGTCGTTGAGAGGATTACAAGAATTGCTTTTATTACAGTGTTAATGATCCAGTATCGATAGGTAACACAGTAGCATAAATGATACTTGTCTCATGGAATGTAAAGGGAATTGGTCATGTGATCAAGAGGGTCGCGTCTTCCCGCGCATCTGAAGTCCGTTAAAACCAGATGTATTTTTTTCTATTTTTCTTCAGGAAACAGCACATTAGATGTAATTGAGCAGCGCAGGTTAGAGCAAATTGGATTTCACAAGTTTATCGAGCCCGTTTACCCGCAAGTCTAGGGGGGTTGCTTTATTTTCCGAAAAAATGGTACCATTTTTCGTCTTTGATTGTAATGACAGGCCGATCCATATGGCAGATAGTTGGATGATATCTGGGCATATAACTCCCTTCCAATAACCGATTCTTAACATTTAAGTGGCAAATATTGAAATATCCCTATTTCTTCTGTAAAGCATTTGAGTTGATACCGGACTCACCCGAATGTTTGATTTGGGGGTGACGTTAATTGCTATCTTTGACCCGGTCCTAGATATGGTTTTTTCACAACAAACCGCCCATCGACTATCGCTTCAGTGGGGAATTA
Organism: Larimichthys crocea; assembly: GCF_000972845.2. NCBI lineage: Eukaryota > Metazoa > Chordata > Actinopteri > Sciaenidae > Larimichthys > Larimichthys crocea. The sequence continues at coordinate 19,849,945 of NC_040033.1, read as the reverse complement.
TAATGATTTTAATCAAAACAATGAATGATGTTGAAATATGGCGACTGCAACATCCTATAAGATAAGGAGTTTTCTTTTTTTTTTTCTCTTAAGTTTTTCTGTCTAATTCCCATGTCCATAAAGCTTACACTAGGAGGGACTACTTTCTGATAGCGTTCTGAATTACGGCCTAGCGTTACTAACTCCATGTATTATATATTTTGATATCGGATCATAGTCCAGTTTCTCTTAACTTCAAAAATATCTAACTAGACCAAAATAACAGCTGGCGTTTTAAACCCTCTTCTGTCTGGAAGAACCAGTCCCTTTTTATGGAGCAGAGACTGCCCGCATAGACGAATTTCTTGTTACGAAATGGATAAGGGGGAAGTTTTCGATTCTGTTTGTGGGAGGGCCTTTTAAAGTATTTATGAGGGGCCACATTATTTCATGTTGAATCAGCGAAGAAAGAAAACTCAACAAACTGCCTTAAAGACATTGAAAAAATGCCTTCCAGTACGGGAAGAGGGCTTATAAATCCTCTCTCTCAGCCGCCTGAGATCCGGAAAATTGATTGAAATATGAATCACACCATTCTTAGTAACGTGTTGGTAGTCTTCTATTAAAAGTCAAACAGAAATTTTGAACTCGGAGACAAGCCTGAGAAAACTGCTAGCTAGCCAACTGAAAGGTGAAAGGGCTAAAGGCCAGTCACAAGGAATAAAATCCAAATCAGACAACTCTAACGCAACCTGAGGGAGATAAATGCTTGCTTAGGGACTTCTATAAGGAACTGTATTCTAGTAAAAGTAAAGGCCACTTGAAGCAGATTCTGTAATTTCTTTTCTTTGCTATTTTTAAATGTGTCCCCAATTAGGATAGTGCGTGGAGAGATGAACTTGGATGCCCCTTTTCTGAAAACCGATCTCTTGAAATGTATTCGAACCTCCCCCTCTGGAGAAACTACTGGCCCATAATGGCTTTTGGGCTTGAATTTTATAAATCATTTGCATGACAAAATAGTTCCACTCATGCTAGAATGGTGAACGATTCAATGAGAAATAAGACACTCCCTAGTTCATTATATGAGGGCAAATAGTTGATTATGCTTTTTGCAAGGGGGAAGAGAAGCGAGGATCCATGCAGGTTATAAACACGGCGCCCTCTTGAATGCTTGATCTGAAGATATAACTAAAAGTTTTGGCTACAAAATTAGGTAGACATATTTTCCACAATTGTACACCCGAATCAGACTGGTTTATCCCAGGTCCAATTTCTTTTAGTAAATACAATATACTCATAGAGGGGAAAATACCAGCTGCGGTGTCATCTCTAGATGCCAGAATGGGAGGGCCCATTCGATAGATCGAATGGCCTTACATGCTGAGGACTCCTAAAGCAATTTGGATGTGGGGAAACGTCACTGAATGGGTGAAAATAATTTTATCTTAAACCAGTAATCCGCCATTCCTCAATAATTCAGAGAGGTCCCCAACATTTGAGTTACAGCGGGTGTGAAGGCAGGGCGACCCTCTTTCTTCTTTCTCCATCTTGCTTTTGGAATATAACCTGGAACCCCTTGCAATAGGTATAAGAGGTCACCCAGATATTCATGGGGGTAAGTTTGGTAATGTGGAAAGGCTTGCTGATGATTATTGATCTGTTTTGTCAGACCCAGTGGTTTTCATTCCAAACCTCCTGAATTATATCAAATCATTCAGGAAATTGTCTGGGTACACAAGTAACTGGGATAAATGTGGGAATTCAGGTACATGCCATTGACTAACATGTGCCCACATGCTGAAATCTTTGCCATTTAAAATAGTTACTACCTCTATTAATTATCTTGACCTTAAATCTCTATAACCCCAACATTTTAAGTGAAAATTGAACTTTTTGGATATGGTGGAGAAACTAAAAGGCTAATATTAAGAAATGGATATGACTCCATCTCTCACGTTGGGCCGGATAAGTGCAATTAAAATGTTCACGTTTTTGTATCTTTTTACAAAACCCTCCATGTTTTGCCTTTATGTTTTTTTTAACAACTGGATTCAGTGTTTATATCCTGTCCATTTGTTTTGGGCAGATAAACACCCTCGTATTTCTAAGCATCCTCAGAAGAAGGTAAAAGTGGGGGCCTCGCTTCCGGTTTTTAGGCATTGATTACTGGGCTTGGCGGGGAGAGGATGGGCGAAGCGGGGCGGTTCGGGGTCGAGGTCGGGTGTGGTCTGGGGGCGGGGGGGTGGTGGGGGGGTGTTTTTTCATGATGACTGTTCCTCTTCGCTTGTGGTTAAAGATTGAATCCATGTCTGGTCGCACACCTCACTCTCAGCATTGCTTTTTTTCAGGGTACAAACCGTCCCATAAGTTATTTGGCAAAGGTTTTTGGTTCTCAGTAATTCTCTGAAGCTTTTTGAATCAAATAAGGAAAGTCCCTTGGATACACCAAATGTGTCAATAAATGCCCTAGTAACAGGTAATCATTTGTTTAAAAACCAGGTCTGACAGATGGGGTGTTTTGTGAAACTGGAGAAAGAGAGGGTCTATGTTGCATTTTCAGATTTTTACTAGATAACAATTTGCTTCCATTTGCTCCAAGCTAAATTCACCCCCCCTCAGTCACTTTGTAAATCGATAGGTACAGTCAGACATTTGGAAGAGAACAGGTTTCTGATTTCCCACAAAAAAGCCAAATAGCATAATTTTTATAGCATTTCTTTTGCAATAATGTAACTCTGATTTTCCCTTTGTTACTACTTTTGAGACACCTTAAATACTAGCCACATCAGGATACATGGGTAAAAGAACCTGGGAGTTTCCACTGTCCAGATGAACAAGGGGAGGAAAGCCCCTGTCTAGTATACAGAAGTAAATGGTAAATGGACTGTACTTATATAGCGCCTTTCTAGTTCCTTCCCGACCACTCAAAGCACTTAAACTACATATCAACTTCATTCACCCCTCACACACATTCATAACACGGTATGTACCGGTGCAAGGGCCAACTCGCTCAGTTGTTAAGGATCTAAATTCATACAGATTCCACTACACAGATGGCACAGCCTGAACTGGGTTCAGTATTCTGCCCAGGACAACTTCACATTAGTGGATGACCACGCGCTGCCTGTGAGCCCAAGGCAGAGCCTTCATAATTATATCCTCAATATCCGCAATAAATTATAGTCTCTGTTTTCCCTTCTTACTTAAGTTATTTATTGTAAAGGGGTCAAGGTGCGGTATACTCATTTTGTATGTGTTTTTGTTTGTTTGTTTTTTTGTTTTGACTGTAAAAAGTTGAAAAAGAAAAAATAAAGTATTTAAAAAAGAAGATAATAAAGAGTAGAAAGAGCTGACATTTCGCATCACGTACGGATCCTTGATCTCTGATAATTAGAGAGACATTGTCCTTAATATTTCCAGACACATGCAGTTCTGTCCTTTGGGTTTCAATCTGCGTTCTGCCCGGCCTGCAACGTTGCCTGAAGAGCACGGGTGGTGATCCCGTTCATCACAGGGATACGTTCTTGCTGGCAAATTATTCACCAAAAGGGGGCAAATAGAAGTCGAGGATCCCAGCCACAGGGTAGAGTGGAAGGAGGAGAGAAAATGATAAGGACAAAGCGGGGAAGACAAGCTGTTCAAGGTAAAAAAAACTGTGAGTCATTAAAGGCAGCAGTTAAATATCATCGGCCGTGGAGGGTGTGATGACATGCCGCTGACAGGATGGAGCATGAGGTTTACTGACTGGTGTGGGGGGCTATCACTTCGAACACAGGGGAGAGATCTGAGAATTGCAAGTCTTCAGAAATCTTTTAATGGAGACTAGAGCCCAAAGGAAATAACAAGGTCCAATGTGTGCCCAAGATGGTGCGTGGTTTTATAAAATTTGCATCAAATTAAAAGTTGCCGAACAGGCTTTTGAAAGTCAAGTGGAAATTGGTCAGATGGGCAACAAACGTGAAACATTAAAATTCCCACATATCGGATCTTTCATAGTTTGGGAGAATGTCAGGCGCAGAAATTCAGTGAACTTATGAATAAAGCACCTTATTTATATTACAGTTCAAAGGAGGAGGAATGTACTGTGGAAGAAAGCGACATTTAAAATTGTCATTGACACAGCAGCAAGTCCCCCACCCTCGCCCCGAACTCGCAGGGAGCGGAAGAAAAAACAGCTGGGTGGGAGGAGCTCAAAAACGCACTGTTTTCACCTGGTTTTCATCATCAGCAGGAGGAAATCCAAAGAATGCGAGTTAAAAAAAAGTCGTTAGGAGAAAAGTCTTATTTACAAACTGATCTGGTGTTTGATGAGAGCCATGCGAAACCAGACACCTGGTCCGTCTGTTGAGGCCCGGTTAACCGGACCGGAGAGTCTCCACGAGCGCTGCCACCATCTACGGATCCTCACGGGTCCGGCCGGCAGGGAGGTGGCACCCGGCCTTGGTATGTACGGCTGGCAGCAGCTATCGGTAGGAGTAAATCCACAGGAGCCTTCGGAATGTCGTAGCCGGGTAAAAATCGCTGGAGAGACCAAACATCCGCCTCTCTTTCCTCGTCTTCTCGACGGCTGTTGCGTAGCAACCACCAGGAAGATGCCATAAGTAGAGGGTACGGACGCCAGAACAGGTGGTGGGGTGGCTTTTGTCTGATCGTTAAAGTCCTGGATCGGTAATTTGTCGACAGAATTTGCAGTTTTAAGAGGATCAGGCGATCATACACCAGTAGTATGCACTGTAGGATGGAGCAGCTCTCATATCTAGAAATATGGCCAGTTTATTAGCTGACCAAACCACGTGTCAACAACCCAGAGTTGAGAACAGGAAGCAGAGCTGCCGTCTTACACGCTTCTCTGCGCCTCCATTAGAGCAGTTGCCCACCCAGTTCTTTATAAGAGACTGTCTGTCCCCGTCCACCTACATTATTTAAAGATAAAACAAACAGAAGAGGAGTTCATCATAAAAACTTAATAAAAATTAAATCAACATCTCCAACAGTCCAAAATAAGAGAATTAAATGTGGACTATTGAATATCAGGTCTTCTGTCATCTAAATCTGTCTTAGTCAATGAATTAATATCTGATTATGATATTGATTTGTTCTGTCTCACTGAAACCTGGCTGCAGGAGGATGAATATGTTAGCTTAAATCCACTCCTCCGAGTCATTATAATAGTCATGTTCCTCGAAGTACTGGTTGAGGTGGTGGAGTTGGAGCCATATTTGGCTCAAGTCTATTAATAAATCCTAAACCTAAACTAAATTATAATTCATTTGAAAGTCTTGTTCTTTACCCAACCTGGAAAACATTACAGCCCACTCGTTTGTTACCATATCATGCTCCTGGTCCTTACACTGGTCCTTATCTGAATTTGCCGAATTTGCATCAGGCTTGATCCTTAATCCTCTATGGCATACTGTTGGGCAACATCATGCAGGTGTAGCACTTTTGTTAGGACATATCAAATCAAATCAAATCAAATTAAATTTTATTTGTATAGCCAAAGTCACAAAGTTCATTTGCCTCTAAGGGTTTTACAATCCGTACAGGGAGTGACACCCTCTGTCCTTAGATCCTCGGTTCGAGTGAGGAAAAACTTGCCCACAAAAAACCTTTAAGAGGGAAAAAATGTGGAAGAACCTCAGGAAGAGCCAACAGAGGAGGGATCCCTCTCCCAGGACGGACAGACGTGCAATGGATGTACAGGACAAATCAACACAGACATACTGTACAATTACAATGACTGATAAAATGACAATGAATTACATGATGATAAAATGACCACAGTAACAGTATGGTAACATAATGACCGTGGTACTATGTGTAGTGGACGTCATGCAGGACCACAGCAGCCACGATCCACGAGAACTCTGTACGACAGAGCACAGAAAACTCCAGGGAAGAAGTTTGTTAGTAACATGCATTAATGAGACATGTTTACTGTGGATGGAGATATACATTTTACATTTTATTTAAAAGCGCTTTTCAAGGTACTCAAAGACACTTTACATAAGAACATCAAGTCATCAAAACAATATGGATAGTTCACTAAAAACACATTAGACTGAGCTAAACATTAAAGGCAATTTTAAAAGGTGTGTTTTTGTCAGAGATTTGAAGGTGGGCAAATCAGTACAGTCACGGATGTGTTTGGGGAGGAGTTCCGAGGGAGGGAGCAGCTGCAGAGAAGGCTCTGTCGCTCCAGGTTCGGTGCTTGGTCCTGAGTGGTGGAGTCGGAGGTTTGCATCAGATGAACGGAGGCTGCGGGATGGCTTTTGTGTGTGAGGAGGAGGATTTTGAACTGAATACGCTGTGGAACTGGGAGCCAGTGGAGTTTCTGGGACTGGAGTGATGTGATCACAGGTGCTCGTGTGGGTGAGCGACGAGCAGCAGAGTTTTGGATGTACTGTAGTTTATTTAAAGTTTGTGTTGGTGTGCCATAGAGGATGCTGTTGCAGTAGTCAATTCTGGAAGTAATGAAGGCGTGAATGAGGTTTCAGCAGCAGAGAAGGACAGTGATGGGCGAAGTCGGGCTATGTTCTTGAGATGGAGAAGGCAGTTCTGGTGATTTGGTTTATGTGATGTTCAAAGGAGAGGTTATTGTCAAAGATGACTCCAAGGTAGCGCTGTGGGGGAGACAGGATGGAGTTGTCGATGTTGAGCCGGAAGCAGTCTGCGGTTTTCGTGAGGGATTTGGGGCCGATGTGATCAGGTCTGATTTGTCACAGTTTAGTTTGAGGAAGTTCGTGGCTGCTGCTGTGGTCCTGCATGACGTCCACTCATATATTACTACTTATTATTACTGTCATATTGCTACCATATCTCCATTACAGTTTAGAGTTAGTGATGATTTGCTGCTGTTGTGCATCTGTGGCTCTCTATCTCTATCACAGGTTCCCTGCTACTGTAATCATTCTATCATTCATTGTTTTTTTTTAACAATGTTTTTATTTAATTTTCATAAGAAAAATACAAAACACATTGACCCATACACACAAGTTGTACAATGAATACAGACGACTTCACTGCATATACTACTACAAAAAGAAAACAAACAAATAAAGATAAACACGCCACACTACACATACCAACGTATTCTAATAATAAAATAAAATAAAATGTCACACTCAATTCCATACAAATAGATATAATCTACCGTTGCCTGAGAAAGTCCCATCCGGGTGCCCCCCCTCTTCAAATTCCCTGTGAAGAATTAAATACATGATCATTGCTAACATGTTAATGCTAACATGCTAATGTTAATTGCTAGCACGTTAGTGCTAGCCACTCATTTTCAGTCACTAAGAATACATGCTAATGTTAACATGCCAATATTAATTGTTAACGCGTCAAAGACAGCAGAGCAGCTAACATGCTAATGTTAAACTGCTAATGGTAACCTGCTAATGCTTATTAATTAGTATTAGCCACTAAGAATTAAATACATGCTCTTTGCTAACATGCCAATGCTAACAAGTGCTAGCACGTCAGTGCTAGCCCATAATTTTTAGTCACTAAGAATACATACTAATGTTAATATGGTAATATTAATTCAAAGACAGTACAGCAGCTAGCACGTTAGCACTAGCTGTAAAGACATGCTAACTATTAACATTAGCGGCCAAAGCTAAAATTACTGCAAATGGTAATTGCTAGCGCGTCATTGCAAGCAATTACCATTAGCCACTAAGAATTTATTGCATGACAACTGCTAACATGCTAAGCTATTTGCTAGCACGTCAGCGCTAGCAATTAGCCTTAGCCACTAATAACCAAATACATGCTACTTGTTAACATGTTAATGCTAACATGCTAATGATAATTGCTAGTGCGTTGTCTGTCTAAAATGACAGACAATGATAGCAGAGCAGCTAGCGCGTTAACAATTAACATTAGCCATTAAGTATTAAATACATGCTAATATTACATGGTAATGCTACCCTGGTAATGGTAACCTGCCAATGCTTATTGATTACTATTAGCACTGAGAATTAAATACATGAAAATTAGCATTAGCCACTAATAACCAAATACATGCTACTTGGTAATATGCTAAGACATGCTAACTGGTAATATTAGCGGCCAATGTTAAAATTAATGCAAATGCTAATATAATAATTAACATTAGCCATTAAGTATTAAATACATGCCAATGCTAACTGCTAGCGCATCAGTGTTAACATGTTAATGCTAACATGCTCATGTTAACATGCTAATGATAACTGCTAGCGCATCAACGTTAACATGCTAATGGTAACATGCTAACTGCTAAAGCATCAGCGTTAACATGCTTATGCTAACATGTTAATGTTAACATGCTCATGCTAACTGCTAGAGCATCAGCGTTAACATGTTAATGCTAACATTCTAATGCTAACATGGTAATGCTAACTGCTAGCGCATCAGCCCTAACATAATAATGCTAACATGCTAATGTTAACATGCTAATGTTAACATGCTAATGGTAACTGCTAGCTCATCAGCGTTAACATGCTCATGCTAACTGCTAGTGCATCAGCGTTATCATGCTAATGTTAAAATGCTAATGATAACATGCTAATGCTAACTGCTAGCTCATCAGTGTTAACATGCTAATGCTAACATGCTAATGTTAACTGCTAGTGCATCCGCGTTATCATGCTAATGTTAACATGCTAATGATAACATGCTAATGTTAACTGCTAGCGCATCACCGTTAACATGCTAATGGTAATTGCTAGCGCATCAGCGGTAAAATGCTAACATGCTACTGTTAACATTCTAATGTTAACATGTTGATGTTAACTGCTAGTGCTTCAGCGCTAACATGCTAAGGATAACATGCTAATGCCAAGAAACTAATGTTAACATGCTAATGTTAATTGCTAGCACGTAAGCGCTAGCTGCTCCTGTGTCTAAATAAACATGTTAAAAATGACTGTTTGAGGTGTGCTTTTTGGATACAGACCCCCAGCAACAGCCCACTCGTCACTCTCAAAATTTCTCTTCTAGTACTGAATTTGCTGAGCAGCATCAGTAATAATGCATGGGGACGACGGGGCCAGAGTCACGCACACTCAAAATTTCTTTCGAAATTTTTCTAGTTATTATTCTTACGCCCGTTTTTTGGTTCGCTACTCCTCCCAGAGTTTTTGTCGCACATACACAAAACAGGTATCAAAACGTGCGGCTCGGTCGGGACATGTGTGCTATTTTCTAAGAGTTTTGGCAAACGGTTTTGCCAAATATCGCCAAAAACGCAGACAAAAAATTAATGGGTGTGTATTGCGAGAACTTTCCAGAGCTAGAGTGAGTGATGTCATCGCTAGAGTGGAGGGGGAGAGAAAAAGTCGTCGAAAAATACATTTGTAAACTGGGACGGTGCCCGCAAATGCACAGCTACAGACATGATTATCCCCTCAAACGTAGGAAAATTCAAGGCGGTCGCAGTGATAACACTGTTGAAGCTGTGTTTTGTTAGTTTTGGCTCCCTACAGGCTCATTGATCGACTACTCCCATCCATATACTCCCATGTTAAAAAAGTTAAAAAAAAATTCTGGAGGAAGGCAGAAGTAACGTTTCTCTCTCTTGCTCCTACGGGCACATTTCTTCATTTATCGACACAAAACTACTATGTAAAATGATCAGGAAGTTCTCATCTTGCCTGTGGTTAAGTCGGCTCAATGATTGGAAATACGGTTTGGTCAGGAGTGCAGTAACTGCTCCCCTGATTACAGTTGGTCCTGGTTGCTTGGCAACCTCAGCCTGCTTGAAGGAGGAGAGGGGGGAGGGGCCAGCAGACAGAAGCCGAGTGGCCATTTTTGTAGTTCTTGGCACTTAATTTGAACCTGTCTGTGTAAAATGGCAGACAGAGACAGCAGTTTCGGGGAGCCAGAGTCACGCACACTCAAAATTTCTTTAGAAATTTTCTAGTTATTTAATATGATTGTTTTTTTTTTTTTTGGAACAAAAAAGGTCAATTATGTTTCAGAGCACCGGCTCGCAGCTGCTCTGCTGCTTTAAAGCACTGCATATCTTTAAGTTTAACCATTGAACGTCGGGTTTAACTGCCATAAGAGCTGGACTGTTCTTCTTGTAATAAGGATTTCATCAAGGATTATGTATTTTATTGCATTTTTAATATGAAAAATATAATAATTAATCGATAATTGAACGATAATTTTCCCGATGATCATTCCAAGAAAATTATTTGAATGTCCATCCCTAGTAGGTGGACATATTTCTGTGTGTGCATGCATATATTAGCTGTCTTCCTACATGTCTTGCACTCCACTGGGGCATTTGGGTGGCTGAATGGAGGAGTGTAGAGGAACAGGGAGGGATAAAATCGCTTTCAGAGGAGGGAGGAACTCAACACATAAATCCTCTAGCTTCTCTTTGATAAGGCTTCAATTCACGAGGGATCATGTACCATGCTAATAGCTGCCTGCTTCAAACTCCCAACCAGCTCACATAACACGCACGCACACACACACACACACACACACACACACACACACACACGCACACACACCTCAAGCACACAAACAAATAACATATAAACATATTTAAATATAATATGCATAATAACTTAAAGTATTACTGTCTTCATGTGACACATAACACAGATTTAAAATCCGCAAATTTGTATATAGGGTAATATATGTATACTTCTAACCATAGTAACTCGCACAGACACAGACACACACACACACACACACACACACACACACTCCACAATACAAAATCAGGCCATTTCTGTCTTGAGATGTTCACACAATTAAGTCAACCTAATGCGAGTGGACAGGCCCACTGCCACGGCTGTCAGACACAATATGCTGTAATTACACATTTACTAAATGCAAACATCTGAAAATGTTGTCTCCTGTGAGACTCTGCAGCCTGAAAGAATAAAAGGGTCCAGGGTTACATGACATGAGAATCTGAAGCATACCTTGTGGTGCACAACTTTACCACTAACGCTAAAAACACAGCTACTATTATCTATTTACTAATACTCCAACACAGATTCAGCTGTGGATGAAGGAGCCATCAACTTTTCAGGTTTTGGGATATTTAAAACAATGAATTTCAATGTTTTCCACTTTCACCAAAAGCTTAAGATACCAATACAAAATACATCAAAATAATAATAAAAAATAAATGTTTTGAAATGAAAGCAGTTTTGCCCTAAGCTTTGCATGTATTCAGGGTATTCACAGTTAATGCAGGCTGCAGACAGATGTGATTCTAAATAGCACCACACTGTGAGCGTCCACCATAGCACACCATGACCCCCACACTGCATTCTGAAAGAAAAGGCACCAGAAAATCATTCTTTTGGAATGGCGCATAGCAGAACTCTTAACTGTTCTGTAGAAACACCTGTAGAATGTGTAGGCTTTACACTCATGTGTCTGGCTGCTGGCCTCACTGCAGGGAAGGGATTAAATACAGTCAGTATACGCCCCCACTAGATGACACTAAATAAAATAAATAAAATTCACAAACAACATTAATGTCTAAAAATTAGCTTCTAAATATGCTTTATTTAGTTTATTTGTTTTCCTTTTGGCTGTTTTTAAAAATCGACCGGATTCTCTATGCTGTTTCTGTGTATGACTTCCAGCCAGTTCGAGTTCCTTCCTGCAGATTGATGCGAGCTGTTCACAGTGTCCGTCAAAAATAGAACAGCTGTTTATTCTCGGTGGAAATTAGCTGTTAAGCAGCAGCAACAGTCAATACCAGTCCAGCTCTGGTACAAAGTCTGTGTGAGCACATAGTGTGAATAGAGCAGGTCATTGTCCGGATAATTCCTCAGTTTTTCCTCACTCGAACCGAGGGTCTAAGGACAGAGGGTGTCACTCCCTGTACAGATTGTAAAGCCCTATGAGGCAAATGTACTTTGTGACTTTGGGCTATACAAATAAAATTGATTTGATTTGAAATTGATAATTCACAGTGAGCGATGGCTGTCTGCATACCTCTTTCATTTTCACTGATATTGTTGATGATATGTAAAATACATGTATAACTGATATCAACACAAAAACAATCATTACGAATGAGAACTCCTCGTTCTGCATACTACCCAGGCTTCTTCCTCTAAACCATATTGAAGATTTCCAATTTGAGAAACATCTGACAAATTTCGAGTTTTGTGCTGTACATGTATGAAAGGGTAACTCTGGACAATGCCCTGACCTGATTCTCTGGACATTGTCTGGAGTTGAGTGAAAACGTTTTGTTATCTTACATAACCTCAGTTCTTCTTCATAATATTCACTCGGTGTCTCGCTATGGGATGCAGCCTCCTGCAGCCCTAATAGAAGCATTTATCTCAATCCGCCAATCTTGATTGGCCGGTGAATGTGTTCATCCGCGCCGCACCCAGTATTCCCATCTACTATATATAGTGTGCGCGGATAACATTCCCTCAATTAAATAAGCAAACCTCTTCTCACCGCCCAGCAAGAAGGGTCGTCTGGCACCGCACAGCATCTGATGTATCTCCGCTAGCCAGTGCAGTGCTGGCCAGTGTGGAGCTATCAGGATCAGCCTGTGATTGTGCCCCCTCACCCTAGCGAGAGTGGGGGGTATCAGGGCCAGTGGAGGAAACGTGTAGAGCAGCTTGTGCGGCCAAGCATGCGCTAGTGCGTCTACGTCCAGGGGAGCGTCCAGGGTGCGTAGAGAGAAGAACAGCTCGCACTGAGCGTTTTCTTTGGACGTGAACAGATCTAACCGTGGTGCAGCTCCAGCGCGCCCATATCTGCTCCATGACCTGTGGGTGTACATCGGCACACCCCTGGACAGCAGGTCGGCACCTGTGTTCAGGGTCCCCAGGACGTGGGCCGCCCTTAGGGAAACAAAGTGCACACTGCTCCAGAGGATCAGTTTGCGTGCCAGAGTGTGCAACACACGAGAGCGCAAACCCCCTTCACGGTTTATATACGCTACTGTCGTTGTTGTTGGCAGCCCAAGAGGAACGGGAGGAAGTGTTTCAGAGACAGAAACACAGCTGAGAGCACGAGAAAGTTTATATGAAGACGTTGGAGAGCCTGGCTCCAGCGTCCTCTCACAGACCTGCCCTCTTAAATGCCACCCCAGCCGGATAGGCTGGCATCCGTGGTGACCACCTTTCTGGACGAGACAGTGCCCATGGACACCCCCTGAGTCAGGAAAGATGGGGCCCGCCAGTGGAGCAGAGCTATCAGAGTTATCCACCGCGCACCATGACGCACGGGATCCAGCCTGAGCGAAGCGACCCAGCGCTGAAATTCCCGCATGTGAAGACGGCCGAGACGGGTCACGAGGATGGCTGAAGCCATCAGGCCCAGCAGCTGAAGACACAGTCTGAACTGGACAGACCTGTGTCGACGGAAGCGCGCGAGGCAAGCTTTGAAAGTTTTCACTCTCTCCAATCTACTTTACTTATATAGCACATTTTTAGCAAACACAGGGTTTCCAAAGTGCTGCACATATAGCACATTTTTAGCAAACACAGGGTTTCCAAAGTGCTGCACAATAGAAACAGAACAACACATGAAGTAGATAATAGAAAGATAGAAAACAATAAAAATAAAAAGAATAAAAAAGCACTACCCGCACACGATAAAATAAATAAAACAGACAAAAATAAATACGTAAATAACAAAATGCATGTATACACATAAAATCAACCATCTACATGGTGTTAAAAGTCAAAGAGAAGAGGTGGGTTTTAAGAAGGGATTTAAAATGAGACAAAGAGGAGGCCTGTCTAACGTGTAGCGGCAATTTGTTCCACAGTTTCGGAGCTGCAACGGCAAATGCTCGATCCCCTCTGAGCTTAAGCCTAGCTTTAGGCACTGTCAGGAGGAGCTGGTCAGCTGACCTGAGAGATCGGCTAGGCATGTAGGGGAGCAACAGCTCAGAGAGGTAGGATGGGGCAAGGCCATTCAAGGCCTTAAAAGCAAATAAAAGAACTTTAAAATGAATCCTAAAATGGACAGGCAGCCAGTGGAGTGAAGCTAAAATCGGTGAAATGTTCTCAAATTTGCTTGTGTCAGTTAAAAGACGTGCAGCAGCATTTTGTACCAGCTGAAGATGACTAATCGAGGACCCACTAACCCCCAAATAAAGTGCATTGCAGTAATCCAGCTGAGTGGTCACAAAGGCGTGATTTACGGTCTCAAGGTGCTGTCTCTGAAGGACTGGTTTTATTTTTGTCAGCTGCCTTAACTGAAAAAAGCTAGACTTCACCACAGCTTTAATCTGGCTGTCAAATTTAAGATCAGCATCCACCTTTACCCCTAGATTATTGTAAATGTAAATGTACTTTATTTATACAGCCCTTTACAACAGTCCTTTCGGTGTACCAAAGTGCTTTACAGCAGGTAATAAATAACGAGAACAATAAGTAAAACAAATAAATTAAAAACAATAAAGGAACAGTAAAAACAATAAAATACAACAAAATCGAGATAGATAAAAGTGTCATCATACTACTGGTTATTAAAAGCCATAATGAATAGGTGGGTTTTTAGCCTGGACTTAAAGAGGCCCAGGTCGGAAACAAGACGCATCTCGACGGGGAGCTTATTCCAGAGCCTGGGGGCGGCAACAGAAAAATGCTCTGTCACCCCAGTGTTTATATTTTGACCTGAGCACTTCCAACAAAAGTTGATCTTTAGACCTCAGAGCTCTACCAGGATTGCGGACAGGTAAAAGCTCAGATAAATACGAAGGGGTGCGGCCGTTAAGAGCTTTAAAAACAAACATTAAAAGTTTAAAATCAATTCTGTGAAAGACAGGAAGCCAATGAAGGGAGTTAAGAACAGGAGTGATATGCACATGTCTGTTGGTGTTGGTTAAAAGATGGGCAGCAGCGTTTTGCACAAGTTGAAATCGACTGAGGGAAGACTGGGAGACGCCGACATAAAGTGCATTGCAGTAGTCTAACCTTGAGCTTATTAAAGCATGGATGGCTTTCTCTAGGTCGTGACGGCTTAAAAACATTTTAACTTTGGCCAGGAGACGCAACTGGGAGAAACTCATCCTGACAACATTGTTAATTTGTTTATCAAACCTGAGATGACTGTCAAAGGTCACCCCCAGGTTTCTGAGGGTTGAACTCAGCTTAGTAGACAGGGTGCCAAAGCCAGCCGTCACAGTATCCCCAAACACAATACATTCAGTTTTGTCGTCGTTTAAATGAAGAAAATTTGGGCCAACCACTGCCTAATATCAGTAATACAATCAAACAAAGAACATTGTCCTTTACAATTTGGCTTCACTGGCAGATAGATTTGTAAATCGTCAGCATAACAGTGAAAAGAAAGGTTGTGCCTGGCTATAATTGACCCAAGTGGTAACATGTACAATGAGAAGAGCATGGGGCCAAGAATTGATCCTTGTGGAACTCCACAGGAGAGAGGGGCAATGGAAGAGGACAGGTCACCAACCATAACAGAGAAGGTTCTACTGGATAAGTATGACATAAACCACTTCAATGCAGTGCCGTGGATGCCAACATAATTATTTAGACGTGACAGGAGGACTACGTGGTCCACTGTGTCAAAGGCTGCTGTGAGGTCTAGAAGCACTAGGACCACAGGGCACTTGGCATCCACGGACAGAGCAATATCATTGTGCACCTTTAACAGTGCAGACTCGGTGCTGTGACGAGATCTAAACCCAGATTGGAACTTCTCAAGAACAGAGTTATCCTCAAGAAAGGACTGTAATTGTATAAAAACAACTTTTTCTAAAACCTTCGAAAGAAAGGGCAGATTGGAGACAAGTCTAAAATTTGATAACACTGAGGGGTCAAGAAAAGGCTTTTTAAGAAGAGGAGTTGATGAAAACCAGGAAACAATTTGGCAGGGACAATATCCAATAGGCAAGTTGTAGGTTTCAGAGATTCCACTACGTCACAGAGAGAAGAGCGCCCAAACTGACACAGCAGGACGAGCTGGAGCAACAGGCAGATCCTTATTAGTACTCGTAATGACACTCATATTAGTGTCTTTTCTGACAGAATCCACTTTGTCAACAAAATAATGAAGACAATTCTCACAAGTGGCTATTGATACATCAGTCACAGCAGAAGTGCATGGGTTAACAACGGTGTTAATTGTAGCAAATAACACTTTGGGACAATGACTGCTGCTAGAAATAATATTAGAGGGGGGCGCTAGTGAGCAGCGCATGGAGTAGACGCGTTTTGAAGGGGCTCCTCCCTGCCAATATGTAAAATTATTACTTTGACAGTCTCATACGTGATTTTATGAATCTCGGGAACAATCGTGCACATTGGAGGCCTAGCCAGTTAAGTTTATGCAACGGAATGCCGAGAAAAGCGCCAAAAAACGCCGAGTGGCCTCAATCAGCCCCTGCCTCTGCTAACGCTAATGCTAACAGTGCTAGCCGTAACCAGCCAGGCCATGACAACAAAAAATTGACTTAGGTCAATTATATTCGGCAGCAGGATGGGGCTAGTTAGCTATCACAGTTTTACTAGTGGGTGGGGTTCGAAAGCGGGTTTCAGGCCCTGCGTGTAGCGGCCGCGAGCATGAAGGGATGCCTGTGCTTCATTTGGGGAAGTGCGTGCGGGTGGGCAGGGGTCATGTTCAGGTTCATGGGTTTGTTTGAGTGTGTCACCTCAGGTTACACTGGTTGTTTTTGTGTCTTTGAGAGGATACCAGATTGCTTTTATTACAGTGTTAATGTCAGTATCAGATAATGTAACACAGTAGCATAAATGATACATTCACATTGGTCTCATGGAATGTAAAGGGATTGGGTCATGTGATCAAGAGGGGTCGCGTCTTCTCGCATCTGAAGTCGTTAAAACCAGATGTAATTTTTCTTCAGGAAACGCACATTAGTGTAAATGAGCAGCGCAGGTTGAGAGCAAATTGGATTTCACAAGTTTATCGAGCACCGTTTACCCGCAAGTCTAGGGGGGTTGCTATTATTTTCCGAAAAAAATGTACCATTTCGTCTTGATTGTATGACAGCAGATCCATATGGCAGATATTTGATGATATCTGGGCATATAAACTCCCTTCCAATAACGATGCTTAACATTTATGGTCCAAATATTGATAATCCAGATTTCTTCTGTAAAGCATTTGATTTGATACCGGACTCCACCCGAATGTTATTATTGGGGGTGACTTTAATTGCTATCTTGACCCGGTCCTAGATAGGTTTTCAACAAAACCTCCATCTACTATCGCTTCAGTGGGAATTATGAATGATTTAATCAAAACAAGGAATATGGTTGAAATATGGCGACTGCAGCATCCTATAGATAAGGAGTTTTCTTTTTTTTTTCTCTTAAGTTTTCTTTCTATTCCCATGTCCATAAATCTTACACTAGGATTGACTACTTTCTGATAGCTTCTGAATTACTGCCTAGCGTTACTAACTCCATGTATTATAATATTTTGATATCGGATCATAGTCCAGTTTCTCTTAACTTCAAAAATATTAGACCTAGACCAAAATACAGCTGGCGTTTTAACCCTCTTCTTCTGGAGGACCAGTCTTTTATAGAGCATATTACTGCACTCATAGATGAATTTCTTGTTACAAATGATAATGGGGAAGTTTCGGATTCTGTTTTGTGGGAGGCCTTGAAAGTAGTTATGAGGGGCCACATTATTTTATTTGAATCAGCTAAGAAAAGAGAACTCAACAACCGCCTTAAAGACATTGAAAAAATGCTTCCAGTACTGGAAGAGGCTTATAAATCCTCTCTCTCTCAGCTGCTGATTACAATAAGATCCTGAAATTGAAATATGAATATAACACCATTCTTAATAAACGTGTTGGTAGTCTTCTATTTAAAGTCAAACAGAAACATTTTGAACTAAGAGACAAGCCCGAGAAACTGCTAGCTAGCCAACTGAAAGTTGAAAGGACTAAACAGGCCATTGACAAGATAAAATCCAAATCAGACAGACTCCTAACCAACCCGAGGGAGATAAATGCTTGCTTTAGGGACTTCTATAAGGAACTGTATTCTAGTAAAATAAAGCCCACTGAAGCCGATTTCTGTAATTTAATTCCCCAATTAGATAGTGCTGCGAGAGATGACTTGGATGCCCCATTTTCTGAAACTGACCTCTTGAATGCTATTCGAACCTTCCCCTCTGGAAAAACATCTGGCCCAGATGGCTTTGGCTGTGAATTTTATAAATCATTTCATGACAAAATAGTTCCACTCATGCTGAGAATGGTGAAGGATTCAATGAGAAATAAGACACTCCCCAGTTCATTATATGAGGGAAGAGAAGCGTAGGGTCCTGCAGGTTACAGACCAGTCGCCCTATTGAATTCTGATCTGAAAATAATAACTAAAGTTTTGGCTACAAAATTAGGTAGACATATTTCCACAATTGTACACGCTAATCAGACTGGATTTATCCCAGGTCGCTTTTCTTTTAGTAATGTCAGTTTGCTTTTAAATACAATATACTCAGAGCAGGGAAAAAATACACAGGCTGCTGTCCTATCTCTAGATGCCCAGAAGGCATTCGATCAGATCGAATGCCCTTACATGCTGAAGACTCTAAAGCAATTCAGATTTGGGGAAACTTTCACTGAATGGGTGAAAATAATTTAAACCAGTATCCTCCATTCTCACTAATTCAGATAGGTCCCAACCCTTTGAGTTACAGCAGGGTGTGAGGCAGGGCGACCCTCTTTCTCTCTTCTTTTTGATATTACCTTGGAACCACTTGCAATAGGTATAAGGGGTCACCCAGATATTCATGGGGTAAAGTTTGGTAATGTTGAAAGTCTTGTTAACCTGTATGCTGATGATTTATTGATCTGTTTATCAGACCCAGTGGTTTCAGTTCCCAACCTCCTGAATTATATAAAATCATTCAGTAAATTGTCTGGGTACACAATTAACTGGGATAAATGTGAATTCATGCCATTGACTAACATGTGCCCCACATTCTTGAAATCTTTGCCATTGCGATTTAAATTGTTACTAACTCATATTATTATCTTGACCTTAAGATCTCTAGAAACCCCAACATTTTATGAAATTGAACTTTTTGGATATGGTGGAGAAACTAAAAGCTAATATTAAGAAAGGATATTACTCCCTCTCTCAAACGATTGGCCGGATTGTGCAATTAAAATGGTTGCACTTTTTTGTATCTTTTACAAAACTCCCCATGTATTTGCCTTTATGTTTTTTAAACAACTGGATTCAGTTATCCTGTCATTTGTTTGGGCAGATAAAACCCCCTTATTTCTAAAGCCCATCTGCAGAAGATGTAAAAATGGGGGCCTCGGCCTTCCGGTTTTTAGGCATTATTACTGGGCTGCAATGCAACGGCTCTCATCTTCTGGCAGGGGGGTTTTTTCATGATGACTGTTCCTCTTCGCTTGGGTAAAGATTGAATCCAGTTCTGTCGCACAAACCTCACTCTCAGCATGCTTTTTTCAGGGTACAACCGTCCCATAAGTTATTTGGCAAAGTTTTGTTCTCGTATTCTCTGAAGATTTTGAATCAAATAAGGAAAGTCCTTGGATCACCAAATGTTTCAATAAATGCCCTGAACAGGTAATCATTTGTTTAACACAGGTCTGACAGATGGGGTGTTTTTTGAACTGGAGAAAGAGAGGTCATGTTGCATTTCAGATTTTTACATAGATAACAATTTGCTTCCAATTTTGCTCCAAGCTAAATATCACCCCCCTCAGTCACATTTTTATCGATATTTACAGGTCAGACATTTTGTAAGAGAACAGGTTTCTGATTTCCCACTAAAGCCAATAAGCATAATTTTATGATACATTTCTTTTGCAACTAGATGCTAAACATCTGATTTCCCACTTTGTTACTACTTTTGAGACACCTGTAAATACTAGCCACCTCAGGGATACATGGGTAAAAGAACTGGGAGTTCCAACTGTCAGATGAACAATGGGAGGAAAGCCCTGTTAGTATACAGAAGTAAATGGTAAATGGACTGTACTTATAAGCGCCTTTCTAGTCTTCCGACCACTCAAAGCACTCTACACTACATATCTCATTCACCCCATTCACACACATTCATACACGGTATGTACCGTGCAAGGTGCCAACTGCTCATCAGTTTAAGGATCTAATTCATACAGATTCATACACGCTGGCACAGCCTGACTTGGGGTTCAGTATCTGTCCCAAGGACACTTCGACATTAGTGGATGACCCCGTCTGCCTGTGAGCCACAGGCAGATCCTCATAATTATATCCTCATATCCTCATATTATAGTCTCTGTTTTCCCCTCTCTTACTTAAGTTATTTATTGTAACAGGGTCAGGTGCGGTATACTCATTTTGTATGTGTTTTTGTTTGTTTGTTTTTTGTTTTGACTGTAAAAAAGTTGAAAAGTAAAAATAAAGTATTAAAAAAATATAATAATATTAGAAAGATACTGACATTTCGCATCACGTACGGCTCCTTGATCTCTGAAATTAGAGAGACAGTTCCTTAATATTTCCAGACACATGCAGTTCTGTCCTTTTTCAATCTGCGTTCTGCCTGCCTGCAACGTTGCCTGATAGGCACGGGTGGTGTGTTCAATCAGGGATACGTTCTTGGCTTGGCAGATTTTCACCTAAAAGGGGCAATAGAGTCGAGGATCCCAGCACAGGTAGAGTGGAAGGAGGAGAGAAAATGATAAGGACAAAGCGGGGAAGCCAAGCTGTTCAAGGGAAAAAACTGTGAGTCATTAAAGGCAGCAGTGAATTATCGGCCGTGGAGGGGTGATGACATGCCGCTGACAGGATGGGCATGAGGTTTACTGACTGGTTGGGGGGCTATCACTTCGAACACAATGGGAGATGATCTGAGATTGCAGTCTCAGAAATCTCTTTAATGGAGACTGAGAGCCCAAAGGAAATAACAGGTCCAATGTGTGCCCAAGATGGTGCGTGGTTTATTAATTGCATCAAATTAAAAGTTGCCAACAGGCTTTTGAAGTCAGTGGCAAATTGGTCAGATGGGCAACAAACGTGAACATTAAAATTCCCACATATCGGATCTTGTCATATTTTGGGAGAATGTCAGCCAGAATTCAGTGAACTTATGAAAAGCCCTTATTATATATTACAGTTCAAAGGAGGAGTATGTACCTGTGGAAGAAGCCGACATTAAAATTGTCATTGAACACAGCAGCAAGTCCCCCCCCTCGCCCCGACACTCCCAGGAGCTGAAGAAAAAACAGCTGGGTGGGAGGTCCAGAAAACGCACTGTTTTCACCTGGTTTCAGTCAGCAGGAGGAAAATCCAAAGATGCGAGTTAAAAAAGTCGTTTAGGATAAAAGTCTTATTTACAACGGATCTGGTGTTGATAGAGAGCCATGCGAACCAGACACCGGTCCGTCTGTTGGAGGCCCGGTTAACCGGACGGAGATTCTCCAACGC
>NC_040033.1:19817526-19828538 GCF_000972845.2 Larimichthys crocea | reverse complement strand
TTCTTTAGAGAAGAAAAAAGTGAGGGGGTGTGGGGGGGGGGGGGGGGGGGGGGGGGCACCTGTTAGGTATAGTGCCCAGGGGCACCACATTGGCTTAATATGGCCCTGGTTACTACTCATATTAATTATCTTGGCCTTAGGATCTCCAGAAACCCCAACAGTTTAATGAAATTGAACTTTTTGGATCTGCCACCTTACCGCGGTTTGCCTGTTCCAATGATCCTAGGAGCTATGTTTTCGGGGGCTTCATGCCCCTGGTAGGGTCACCCAAGGCAATCAGGTCCTAGGTGAGGGTCCAGACAAAACGCAGCTCAATTATCCCTGATGAAATGTCTAACAAAGGAGCCAAGTTTCCCTTGCCTGGACGCGGGTCACCGGCCAGGTGGGGTGGGGCTCGTTGGGGCTGGTGGTCGGGTCCTCACCCAGGGGCGCCTCCAAAACAATTTCATAGGGGTGGCCAGATGGGGCTATATAAATTCTTGGGGTGGAACACCAAAACTAAAAGCCATCATAATTTCAGGATTTTATTATACTGTTGTAGTATACAGGCTACTAGAAAAAATCAGAAATACTTAATCCTTAAAAAGACACACATGTATATGTATGCAGTGTACAGAAACACTCAATGAGAATTTCCCACCAGGGATCAATAGTCTCATGTCCTCTATAGGTTCTAGGGAAGGGTTTCAGTTGTGGCTGCTTGGGCTGCTCTGCTCTTGACTGGGAGATATTTATGATGAAACAAGAGGCAAAATCAGTTATTCTGACATTAAAATAATAATAGTAATAATAATACTTCACCCCTCTCCATAGTAATTATCAATTATAGCTATAAAAATAGCCTATTGGCATTTCCGTTCAGACTAGTCAAACCGAACTACCATCAAACATGAGTCAAAAAGCTTTAAGTAATTATGTCATGATTTGTAATTTAATGGAAACACACTATAAACATACATTTCTCCAGATGACGTTACTATCTGGCCTAGCCATCAATTTCATTATTAGGGCCACACAGTCATAAATTCACCTGTTGGTCCAGGAACAGGTCGAACACCTGCTTTTGCAGCTTCCTGCCTCGCTTCTGTGACCATAGTAGGTGCTGACTGTCCCTGGTCTGCTGTTTGCTGAGGCTCTTCCTCATCACTGTGCTCTCTGACTGATGCTGGCTGTGCCTGTGTAACCTCATGCTGCTCTGTCTGTTCCTCTCCTCCATCCTCCTCTTTCACCTCCTCACGAATCTATGCTGCTCTCTCTCTCCCACTGTGCTCACTTTCTTCTTAAAATAAGAAGAGATTTCGGTGGACTTTCTCTTCATTGTCTGCAAATTGACATAACATATACAAGCAGCAGCTAACGTTAGCTACGTAACTCAGTTCCAAATGTCAAAAAGTAAGGTTTCTGTAACAGGTGCGGTAAACGGCACCATGTGGCATTTAAAAAGCACATGTCACATCATACTCCCCCCTCTTCTTTTACTGAAGAAATGTATGACTTACTCAATCACTAGTAGTCTTCTCCGTCTTCTCTTGTTACTCCTTTTGAAATCGGGGACCGGTCACTCGCTGTCGTGCTCGCGCTGAGCCGTTACTGTCAGAGTGCGCAACAGCTGCCAGGGGGGGCGGGGCTGGCCAGGGGCTACTGTGAGTGATGGAAGGTCAAGAGCGGCTTCCTGAGCCTGGCTGTGCATTTGGCCCGAATGATTTGGGATGAAACACATTCAGCCGGAGGCGGGGACCCTTGGGTCCGACCCCCGGTTGCAGAAGCTGGCTCTGGGGACGTGGAACGTCACCTCTCTGGTGGGGAAGGAGCCTGAGCTGGTGCGAGAGGTACCGGCTAGATATAGTCAGGCTCGCCTCGACGCACAGCGTGGGCTCCGGAACCAGTTTCCTTGAGAGGGGTTGGACGCTCTGCCACTCTGGAGTTGCCCCCGGCGAGAGGCGCAGAACGGGGATGGGAATGCTTTTTTCTCCCCGGGCCTGGCGCCTGTACATTGGGGTTCACCCCGGTGGACGAGAGGGTAGCCTCCCTTCGCCTTCGGGTGGGGGGACGGGTCCTGACTGTCGTCTGTGTCTATGTACTGAAAGAGGACCCACCTTTTTTGGAGTCTTTAGAGGGGGTGCTGGAGAGCGCTCCCTCTGGGGACTCCCTTCCCTTGGTTCTGGACCACCATCCGGCGGCTCAGGCGGGGGAAGCAGTGCACTGTCAACACTGTTCAGTGGGGACGGGGTGCTACTGACCTCGACTGGGGACGTCTTGGGTCGGTGGAGGGAATACTTCGAAGACCCCCTTAATCCCACCAGCACGTCTTCCTTTGAGGAGGCGGAATCTGGGGACCCCGTGGTGGTCTCACCCATCTCTGGGGCTGAGGTCACTGAGGTAGTCAAAAAACTCCTCGGTGGCAGGGCCCCGGGGGTGGATGAGGTCCGCCCGGAGTTCCTCAAGGCTCTGAATGTTGTGGGGATGTCTTGGTTGACACGTCTCTGCAACATCGCGTGGACATCGGGGGCAGTGCCTCTGGACTGGCAGACCGGGGTGGTGGTTCCCCTCTTCAAAAAGGGGGACCGGAGGGTGTGCTCCAACTACAGGGGGATCACACTCCTCAGCCTCCCCGAGAAGGTCTTTTCGGGGGTCCTGGGTCCCATTAATATGGGCTAACCGGTCCCTGTACTCTCGGTGCCAGAGCTTGGTCCACATTGCCAGCAGAAAGTCGGACCTGTTTCCCGTGGGAGTTGGACTGAGGACTGAGGCCAGGGTTGCCCTTTGTCACCGGTGCTGTTCATAACCTTTATGGACAGAATCTCTAGGCACAGCCAGGGCGTTGAGGGGCTGCGATTCAGTGGCCTCAGGATTGGGTTGCTGCTTTTTGCAGACGATCTAGTCCTGTTGGCTTCATTGGAGCGTGACCTTCAGCTCTCTCTGGAGCGGTTTGCAGCCGAGTGTGAAGCGGCTGGGATGAGAATCAGCACCTCCAAATCCGAGGCCATGGTTCTTAGCCGGAAAAGGGTGCAGAGTGCAGCCTTCGGGTTGGGGATGATATCATGTCTCAAGTGGAGAAGTTTAAGTATCTTGGGGTCTTGTTCATGAGTGAGGGAAGGATGGAACGGGAGATCGACCCGCGGATCAGTGCGGCTTCTGCAGTGATGCAGACTCTGCACCGGTACGTCGCGGTGAAGAAGGAGCTGAGCCAAAAGGCGAAGCTCTCGATTTATCAGTCGATCTACGTTCCTACCCTCACCTATGGTCACGAGCTTTGGGTAGTGACCGAAAGAATGAGATCGCGAATACAAGCGGCCAAAATGAGCTTCCTTCGTAGGGTGGCTGGGCTCTCCCTTAGAGATAGGCTGAGAAGCTCGGCCATCCGCGAGGAGCTCAGAGTAGAACCGCTGCTCCTCTGCATCAAGAGGAACCAGTTAAGGTGGCTCGGGCATCTCGTGAGGATGCCTCCTGGACGTCTCCCTGGCGAGATGTTCCGGGCACGTCCCTCCGGGAGGCAGCCCCGGGGAAGAACCAGGGCACGCTGGAGGGACTATGTCTCTCGGCTGGCGTGGGAACGCATTGGGGTCCCCCTGGGAGAGCTAGAAGAAGTGGCCGGGGAGAGGGAAGTCTGAGCTTCCCTGCTGAAGCTGCTGCCCCCGCGACCCGAATCTGGATAAGCGGGAGAAGACGGACGGACAGATATGGTGGAGAAACTAAAAGCTTGTCAGGAGTAACAAAACGGCAGGCAAGAACCCAATAGCACGACACAGGAAACAGTTCGGTTGGAGAAACAGAGTTTAATGACTTAGCAGAGGTCAAACCAGAAAGCAGTCCGCGTGGCAAACAAATCCAGTAGGAGCAGGCAGAAAGGGAGGTCCAAAGTCCAAAAGGGCAGGTCAAAACACGAGCAGGCAGGATCAGAATCAGGGTAGTAGAAGTTGCTGGATAGCTAGGGAAAACACACTAGACAATCTGGCAAAGAACTGAGGGAAGTGGACTGGTACATATACTGAGGGGCTGATTAGCTGATGAGGAGCAGGTGAGTGGAGGTGGGGCAAGCCAGGTGAATGAACTCAGCGGTAATGCAGAGCAGGGGGGAGTGGCAGCGTCTGAAATGACATGAGAGTTAGTGTGGAAAAAACAGAAGACAGGTGAATGAAAAACTAAAGGCTGGCTGAAGTTGTGACAGAACCCCCCCTTCTAGGGACGGCCCCTGACGTCCCACCGGGCTGGTCAGGATGGTCCCTATGGAACGCTGAGATGAGATCAGGGTCCAAGATGTTACGAGCTGGAACCCATGAACGCTCCTCAGGGCCGTAGCCCTCCCAGTCAACCAGGTATTGAAAACCCCTTCCCCGCCGTCGTGACCTGATGAGACGATGGACAGAGTAGGCAGGACCCCCGTCAATGAGCTGGGGGGGTGGCGGGGGTCTGGAGGAGGGCTGGAGCTGACTCTCCCTTACAGGTTTGATCTTGGAGACATGAAAGGTGGGATGAATTCTCATGGAGCGAGGAAGGCGGAGACGGACTGCAGCAGGGTTGACGACCTTAGTGATGGAGAATGGGCCCACAAACCTTGGGGCCAACTTCCTAGACTCTACCCGGAGTGGGAGGTCATGTGTGGACAACCAGACCTTCTGGCCAGGAGTGTAGCATGGTGCAGGGATTCGACGACGGTTGGCATTTCTCTGGTACCTGTTGGACGAACGCAGGAGAGTAGAACGGGCCCGCTGCCAGGTGCACCGACAGTGCTGGATGAATGCCTGGACCGATGGGACACTGGCCTCTCGCTCCTGCTCCGGGAACAGTGGAGGTTGATATCCCCGAGAGCACTGGAAAGGAGAAAGCCCTGTGGCTGAGCTTGGAAGCATACTCAACCCATAGAAGCTGTTTGGACCAGGAGGATGGTGTCTGGGACGCAATGCAACGCAGGGCAGTCTCCATTTCCTGGTTCATCCGTTCAGTCTGTCCGTTGGATTGAGGATGGAAACCAGAGGATAGGCTGACCGTGGCCCCCAACAGTTGGCAAAACTCTGTCCAGAAACGAGAAGTGAACTGTGGCCCCCGGTCAGAAACAATATCACAGGGGAGGCCGTGCAAACGGAAAACATGATGTAACACAAGTTCAGCTGTTTCTTTGGCAGATGGTAACTTAGGCAATGGAACAAACTGAGCAGACTTCGAAAATCTGTCCACAATAGTGAGAATGGTGGTGTTACCCTCTGAGGGAGGCAGTCCAGTGAGATGTGGGACCATGGACGATGAGGAATAGGCAGTGGCTGGAGAAGGCCAGGGGGGGCATGGCGAGCAGTCTTGTGCTGAGCACAAATCTGGCAAGCAGCGATAAACTCCTTGGTGTCCTCTTCCATGGAAGCCCACCAGAAACGTTGCTTCAGCAGAGCTAGGGTGCGCCTAACCCCCGGGTGACAGGCAAGGCGAGAAGAATGTCCCCACTGGAGGACCTGAGAGCGGAGATTCACAGGCACATACAGACAATTATCAGGGCAGGCACTGGGAGCCGGGTGGTCGGCCTGGGACTGTTTTACCTTGTCCACAATATCCCAGGTAATAGTGCCGATGACCACCTTAGTGGGGAGGATACTTTCAGGTTGTATGGGACAGGTGTCGGACTGGAACTGACGGGACAGGGCATCGGGTTTGATGTTCCTAGTACCTGGGCGATAGGACAGGGTAAAGTCAAAACGATTAAAGAATAATGCCCACCTGGCCTGACGGGAGTTCAACCGTTTGGCTGACCGGATGTACTCCAGGTTTTTGTGGTCTGTCCACACCACAAACGGATGCCTTGCCCCCTCCAACCAGTGCCTCCACTCCTCGAGAGCCAGCTTGACGGCCAGTAACTCCCGGTTTCCGATGTCATAATTTCTTTCTGCTGGGGATAACTTGCGGGAGAAAAAGGCACATGGATGTAACTTTTGGTCCTCTGCTGACCGCTGAGACAGGACTGCCCCCACCCCGGAGTCTGATGCATCCACTTCCACCACAAACTGGTGTTCTGGATCTGGAAGGATGAGAATGGGAGCAGTAGAGAACCGTGACTTTAACTCATTGAACCTCCTTTCTGCAGTAGGGGACCATTGGAAGGCTACCTTCTGGGAGGTGAGGGCTGTCAGGGGAGCCGCCACAGAACTATAGTTGCAGATAAACCTGCGATAGAAATTGGCAAACCCAAGGAACTGCTGAAGCTTCTTCCGAGTGGTGGGAACCGGCCAATCCACCACTGCCTTAACCTTGGTGGGATCCATGTGAATACGTCCCACCGAAATGTATCCCAGGAATGACACCTCAGTGGCATGAAACTCTGATTTCTCCGCCTTCACGAACAGCTGGTTCTCTAGGAGTCTCTGGAGAACACGGCGGACATGCTGCACATGTTCCTGTTCAGACTTTGAAAATATGAGGATATAATCGATGTATACAAACACAAACACATTGAGAAAATCCCGGAGCACATCATTCACCAAGGCTTGGAATATAGCAGGAGCATTAGTGAGTCCAAAAGGCATGACCAGGTACTCATAGTGGCCCCTTGGGGTGTTGAATGCCGTTTTCCACTCATCCCCCTCCCGGATGCGAACAAGGTTATAGGCATTCCTGAGATCAAGCTTGGTAAACACAGAAGCTCCTTGCAACAGTTCAAATGCAGAAGAGATGAGTGGGAGGGGGTACCTGTTTTTAATGGTGACATCATTCAGACCGTGGTAATTAATGCAGGGTCGGAGGGATTTGTCCTTCTCCACGAAGAAAAATCCAGCTCCAGCAGGGGATGAAGAGGGACGGATGATGCCTGCTGCCAGCGAGTTGTTGATGTAGTCGTCCATTGCCTTGGTTTCAGGGGTTGACAGAGAATAGAGTCTCCCCCTTGGTGGTGATGAGCCCAGGAGGAGGTCAATGGCACAATCGTACGGGCGGTGTGGGGGAAGCGAGGTGGCCCGTACCTTGTTAAACACCTCCCTTAAGTCATGGTACTCGGATGGGACACCTGGGAGATCTGGGAGCTCATTAGAGGAAGAGGTGTTGAAGGCAGGTAGCAAAGCAGATTTCAGACAGACCGCATGACACTGTTCACTCCATTGTAGAATTGAACCAGTCCCCCAGTCAATATATGGATTATGTTTTAGTAACCAAGGAAACCCCAGAATAACTGGGTGCTGAGGAGCATTTATCAGGTGAAAGGTAAGTGATTCAGTGTGGTTACCTGATATGCCCAGATGAAGGGGAACAGTGCAGTGGGTTACAGTGCAGAGAAGGCGCCCATCCAGAGCAGTAGCCTGAATAGGCTTGACCAAAGGTTCCTGGTTAATACCTAGCTGTATGGCAAGACCACGATCCAGGAGGTTGGCATCAGCCCCGGAGTCAGACCAGAGTGAACAGTGCCAAACAAACTCCTTTAAGTGGGCTCCAAATGGGTTTACATACTTGCATCCAAGTGGATAATAACTTAAAAAAAACGTTTAAACTGAACTTCCCGTATTGATCCAAAAAAAATAGGAAGACCTCAACAGGTGGACCGCTACCTATCCCAGTCACATCTTCAAAATCCTTAACAAAAGCATAAGTGATTTCATTGGAATCATAAGTACCCAGAATAAGTATAGAAAAACTATCATGGACTAAGAGGGGTGGCTCTGACTTCCTAACTTCAATTCTACTATTGGAGCACAAATGAGATTCCTTTTACCCCTATTTGAACGAGACTCGACCCCTCTTGGCTTACATATTGAACTGTATGACCTTGGTGAGAGGTGAAGAGTGATCTCATTTATAATGAATCCCAAAAGTATTATTAGTAAAACCAAAAAACCCCACTTACTATCACCCTTTCAGGTCATAGTATGAGGTTCATAAAACTCGGAGTGAAGGTTGATTGTCACCCCAAAACACCTTTACGGAAAAAATAAAAACTCATACCAAATGTTCTCCGAATAATTAATTTTTAAAAAACCTGGCATGATAAAGGAAAATGTATTTTGAACAATGCTATAGCAATGGGACTCTTATGTCCTTTGAGCAACTAAACGCTAAGTATGACTTGTCCAACAAAACACTTCTTTTGTTATTTACAACTGAGAAGTTCCTGAAAAAAAGCTGGGGGACAAATGACACTACCGAACTTGGACAAAGATGGCAGGGTTTCACAAGAATAAAGGTCCAAGCATTATATTAGCAGGTGTATTTAACAATACTGGCAGAGTATCCAAAACAAAGCATACATCGATCAAGGGAGAGGGGAGTCTGACCTGGGCATTGCAATAATGAGGACACTGTTGGTCTAGCTTGTGTCACAATAGTCTATTCGCCCTACTAATGCCAGATTCAAATGGTCAATTACAATTTTCTCCATCAACTTACTCACCCCTCAAAAATTACATCGGTACAATCCCTCTCATTCAAACATCTGTTCAGATGTGGAACTGCTGAGGGTACCATGTTACCATCTGCACGTGGCAATGTGCTAAAGTAACAACATTCTGGTATGATATATGCAACACGCTAACTAAAATCATGGAAACACGATTCCATTAGTTCCGGGGCTCTGTCTTTTAGGAAATATACAACACACTGAATTTAACTCAGAGTTCCAGGAAATGTGTTGACATAGCTTTTACTGTTTCCAGAAATTGCATTACACTCACCTGTCAGTGGACTCCCCCGTCCTCCATATCAAAATGGATATCGCAAATGATGACCGGTTACCTTTAGAGAAGATTAACCTATGCTGAAGAAATACGATATGACACCTTTTTAAGATCTGGCACTTTATTGAGTATATTGACATTGCCCCTATCATGCTGTGACTCTCTGTACACTTGAACTTGGTTCTATATAAATGATATACATTGAGTATTATTAATCGAATGTTTCTTTAAACAATTCTATTATTTTACTAGTATTTATTGTTTCGTTACTATCTCATCTTGTTACTTTGTCTGTGGGAATAAGTTGTACTGTTCTATAACTGAAAACTTCAAATAAAGTATTCAAATAAAAAAAACCCAAAAAAACAATATGAATACCTGTCTTCGGCCAGTGCTGCACGGTGTCTCCACTGTCCCACAGGGTGGATGGTGGAGCACAGGGAGACCTCTCTGGTGTCCATCCACTTGACAAACAACAGATCACCGTCCTATCCATCGGGATGCTGCTCGTGGAGATCTTTTTGTGAGGGCATTTATTTTGGTGGTGGGGACACTAACTCTTCTCTCCCTGTATAAGAAGGAGAAGGAGGAGGAGAAGATTACTTCATTGTCATTTCATAGTACTTGCATACATGAAACATCAAATGTATTCTCTGCATTTGACTCACTGGAGCATGAGCAGTCCGTTGCACATTACCTGTAATGTTCCACCACCACTCCAAATCCTGCTGATTCAGGTTCGGAAGAGGAGGGGACTATGTGTAGAAGTTGTCAGATGTTACACCGCATACCAGGACCCCAGGTAGTCGTTTTTTTTAATACTTTACAGTCAAAACAAGAAAAACAAAAAACAAACAACAAAAACAACATTTACAATCCAAAGTACTGCTTACATATAATAATCTTAAGTAAGAAGAAAGGGGAAGACAAGAGACTATAATTATTGAGGATATAAACAAAAGCAAATTAGCATGTGTCTTTGTGTTATGATCCATCAGGGGTATGAATACAAAACCAAAACAAATAACACCACCACACAAACACACAACAAAATACTCTGCTGAGGAGGAGCAAAGTGTTTTATTCAGTACAGAAATACTACAAAAAATAATACATTACCAGTTACCACGTAGGGTGGCCTGCTTCATATATTGGTCATTTAGGTCTCACTCAAGTAAGGCCAAAAAAATGGTTTCCATGTTTCTCATAATAGTTGTGTGAAGTTCCTCTGCTAAGGCCAATCCGTTCCATACCTTGACAACAAAAGTCATTTCGTTAAGCACACTCTCTAAAGCAAGGGGCTGATGGAGACTGTCCAATAAGTAAAATAATTTTTTGGCTGCTACCATGCCTGTTTAGAACCATGACTTACAGTGGGAGGGAGGGTTGATGTCCTTTCAGCGGCAACACCACAAAATCGCCGGACTACAGTCCGGTTGAACTATTTACTTTATGTATTGCTTAGAGACCAGTGAATCTGGTCTCTCCAAAAGCTGTCCAGTACTGGCCGTTACCAGAATCAATGAGAGAGGAATCTTCGGTGCAACGTTACATCTTATCAAAATCCAAATCATCAAAATCAAATCCATTTGTATTGTAAGCCCAAAGTCACAAAGTAACATTTTGCCCTCAGAGGGGCTCTACAATCTGTACAGGGGTGACACCTCTGTCTTAGACCCTCGGTTCGAGTGAGAAAAAACCTTGCCCACAAAAACCTTTTAACAGGGAAAAAAAATGTGGAAGTAAAACCTCAGGAAGGCCACAAGGAGGGATCCCTCTCCCAGGCACGGGACAGACGTGCAATGGATGTCACGTGGACCAGGACAAATCACCACAAAACATATTGTACAAGACTGATAAAATGACAAGAATTATTTTTTTTTTAAAAAAAAAATGACATGATAAAAATGATTTACCGTAATAAGCTATGGTAGTAATAATGACATATCAAATAACTATGTAGTGGGGCCGTCATGCAGGATCACATCATGGGAGACACCGATTCAAAAGCTATGAAGTTTTAGGGTTTGGAATCATGCCAGTTATGCATGACGTTTTTAAATTGGACTTAGCCGATATATCTTAGAGTTTATAGAACACTTTCCTCCCATTGTTCCATCGACCGTGGAACTCTCCAAGTTCTTTTACCCATGTATCCGCCTTAGGAGGCTAGTCTTCACAGGTGTCTCATAAAGCAGTAACAAAGCGGGAATATCACGATGTTCGCATTCTGGTTTTTAAAAAACAGGGAAAAATGTATTCATAAAAATTTATTATTAGTGGTTTTTATGGGAAATCAGAAACCTGTTCTCTGGTACAAAAAGGTTTAGTCTGCATTGACTGCTGTTGTTATAATATAGATCAAAAAGGGAA
>NC_040033.1:19816167-19817516 GCF_000972845.2 Larimichthys crocea | reverse complement strand
AACTTTATTTAGAGGGAGTATTTCACTTTTCTCAGAGTTCACCTTATAGCCTGATATTAAGCTATAACTGTTCAGGAGGGTTTCTAGTTTGATAAGAGATTGATTTGGGTTCGTGATTGATAAAATTACATCATCAGCAAATAGACTAATTTTGTGAATTTGTTGACCAACCTGGACACCTTTTATGTCTGGATCCTGCCTCACTGCCTGTGCCAGTGGTTCTAATGCCAAGACAAAAAGCCCGGCTGGAAGTGGGCAGCCCTGTCTGCTGCTTCTATGCAGTGTGATAGGAGTTGAAATAATGCCATTTGTGGCTTTCTTTGGCTGTGGTTTGTGATATAGGGTTTTCACCCAATTAATAAAAGATGTGCCAAACCCAAAACTGTTAAGAACCTTTAGGAGGTATGGCCATTCAAGGCGGTCAAAGGCCTTTTCGGCGTCTAATGATGCAATAGTGGGATCACTTCTGGTGTTTGCTAAATGAATGATGTTGAAGAGCCTGCAAAGATTATCGGTTGCCAGTCGATTGCTTATAAAACCTTGAGTTTGATCTATATTGAGTTTCGGGAGAAACCTATTTAGTCTATTGGTCAACGCCTTAGAAATAATCTTAAAATCTACATTAAGAAGGCTAATCAGCCTATAAGAGGGGCATTTTTGTTTGTTTTTTTATTTTTCTTATGAATAACTGTTATCAAGGCAGTCAAGAAGGATTCAGGCAGAGTTTGAGTTTCAGCTGCCAAATTAACAACATCCATAAAAAGGGGGACAAGCAGGTCCTTAAACTCCTTATAAAATTCAGGAGGGAAACCACTTCACCAGGTGATTTATTAGGATTTAAAGAGGAGATGGCTTTTTCGATTTCTTTTTGTGTGAGGGGGCAACTTATCTCTTCCTGGTCCTCCTCTGATAATTTTGGTAGGTCTATTTTTGCTAAAAATGAGTCAATCATCTGGAGATTCCGTTGTATATAATGAGGACTAGTACTTCGTCATTAATTTCTTTTGGATTTCCTGTCACATTCCCGTTTTAGGTTTCTATAGAATTAATGACTCTTGAGGCCTCTTCTGTCTTCAACTGCCAAGCCAGAACTCTCTGTGTTTTTTTCCCCAATTTATAATATCTCTGTTTGGTTCTAAGGATGTTTTTTTCTATTCTGTACAGTAGCAACTTAAAAGTTCCCGTTCAAGCTGAAAGCCAGCTGAATGGCAGCCGTCTTCCAGCTGACTTTCAGTCGGCTGCCTGCCAAGTCCCGCGACCGGAGTGACCCCCCTCCTTCTCCTGGGCGTGTCTATTTTTTACTGTAACTCCACCCATTCATGTAATTACAGGGTATGACCAGGAGATGG
>NC_040033.1:19813077-19816157 GCF_000972845.2 Larimichthys crocea | reverse complement strand
CCCTGTCCTGTTCTTGCAGTGTGATAGGAGTTGAAGACATGCCTGTGGTTTGTGATATAGGGTTTTCACCCCAATTAATAAAGATGTGCCAAACCCAAAAATTGTAAGAACCTAGGAGGTAAGGCCATTCAAGAAAGGCCTTTTCGGCGTCTAATGATGCAATAGTGGGATCACTTCTGGTGTTTGCTAAATGAATAATGTTGAAGAGCCTGCGAAGATTATCGATATATATTGATGAGTTTCGGGAGAAACCTATTTAGTCTATTGGTCAATGCCTTAGAAATAATCTTAAAATCTGCATTAAGAAGGCTAATCAGCCTATAAGAGGGGCATTTTTTTTTTTTTTTTTTTTTTTCATTAAGAAAAATAAAAAAAAACAAAAATGCCTCTTATAGGCTGATACCTTCTTAATGCAGATTTTAAGATATTTTAAGGCTTGCCAATAGACTAAATAGGTTCTCCCGAACTCATCAATATATCGATAATCTTCGCAGGCTCTTCACACATTATTCATTTAGCAAACACCAGAGTGATCCCACTATTGCATCATTAGACGCCGAAAAGGCCTTTGACCGACCTTGAATGGCCTTACCTCCTAAGGTTCTTAACAGTTTTGGGTTTGGCACATCTTTATTAATTGGGTGAAAACCCTATATCACAAACACAAGGCATATTTCAACTCCTATCACACTGCAAAGAAGCAGAGCACAGACAGGCTGCCCACTTCCAGCCGGGCTTTTGTCTTGGCATTAGAACCACTGGCACAGGCAGTGAGGCAGATCCAGACATAAAGTCAGGTTGGTCAACAAATTCACAAATTAGTCTTTTTCGATGAGAGTATTTTATCAATCACGAACCCAAATCAATCTCTTATCAAACTAGAAACCCTCCTGAACAGTTTAGCTTAAATATCAGGCTATAAGGTGAACTCTGAGAAAAGTGAAATACTCCCTCTAAATAAAGTTGACCGAGTGAACAGTGCCAAAAAACTCCTTTAAGTGGGCTCCAAATGGGTTAAATACTTGGGTTACAAGTGGATAATAACTTAAAAAAACAGTTTAAACTGAACTTCCCTGTATTGATCCAAAAAATAGGAAGAAACCTCAAACAGTGTGACCGCTACCATCCCAGTAACATCTTCAAAATCCTTAAAAAACATAAGTGATTTCATTTGGATCATAAGTACCCAGAATAAGTATAGAAAAACTATCATGGGACTACAAGATGGTGGCCTCTGACTTCCTAACTTCAATTCTACTATTGGGCAGCACAAATGAGATTCCTTTTACCCTATTTGAACGAGATCGACCCCCTCTTGGATACATATTGAACTGTATGCCTTGGTGAAGAGGTGAAGAGTGATCTCATTTATAAATTGAATCCCAAAAGTATTATTAGTAAAACCAAAAACCCCATTACTATCCACCCTTTCAGGTCATAGTATGAGTTCATAAATTATCGGAGTGAGGTTGATTTGTCACCCAAAACACCTTTATGGAAAAATAAAACTCATACCAATGTTCTCCGATAATAAATTTTTAAAACCTGGCATGATAAAGGAATATGTATTTTGAACAATGCTATAGCAATGGGACTCTTATGTCCTTTGAGCAACTAAAAGCTCAAGTATGACTGTCCAACAAAACACTTCTTTTGTTATTTACAACTGAGAAGGTTCCTGAAAAAAAGCTGGGGGGACAAATGACATACCGAACTTGGACAAGTGGAGGAGGTATTCACAAGAATAAAGGTCCAAAGCATTATATTTAGCCAGGTGTTGTATTAACATACTGGCAGAGTATCCAAAACAAAGCATACATCGATCAAGGGAGAGGGTGGAGTCTGACCTGGCATGCAATACATGAGGACCTGTGGTCTAGCTTGTGTCACAATAGTCATTCGCACTACCAATGCCAGATTCAAACTGGTCAATTACATTTTCTCCATCAACTTTACCTCACCCCTCAAATTACATCGGTACAATCCCTCAATCAAACATCTGTTTAGATGTGGAACTGCTGAGGGTACCATGTTACACTGCACGTGGCAATGTGCTAAAGTAACAACTTCGTATGATATATGCACACGTAACTAAAATCATGGAAACACCGATTCCATTAGATCGGGGCTCTGTCTTTTAGGACATACAACAAACCTGAATTTAACTCAGAGTTCCAGGGAATGTGTTGACATAGCTTTACTGTTTCCAGAAAATGCTTACACTCACTTGAGTCGGACTCCCCCTGTCTCATATCAAATGGATATCAGAAATGATGACCTGTTTACCTTTAGAGAAGATTACATATGCTGTAAGAAATAGATATGACACTTTTTAAGGATCTGGCACCTTTTATTGAGTATATTGGACATTGCCCCTATCAGCTGTATACTCTCTGTAAACCTTGACTGGTTCATATAAACTGACTAATAACATTGAGGATTATTTAAGATGAATTGTTTCTTTAAACAATTCTATTATCTTACTAGTTTTATTTGTGTGTTACTATCTATATCTGTGTTATTGTCTGTGGGAATAAGTGTACTGTTCTATAACTGAAAACTTCAAAATAAAGTATTCAAAAAAAAAACCCAAAAAAACAATAGAATACCTGTCTTTGCCAGTGCTGCACGGTGTCTCCACTGTACACGGGTGGATGGTGGAGCACAGGGAGACCTCTCTGGGTGTCATCCACTTGACAACACAGATCACCGTCCCTGTCCATCGGATGCTGCTCGTGGAGATCTTTTTGTGAGGGCATTTATTTTGGTGGTGGGGACATCAAACTCTTCTCTCCCTGTATAAGAAGGAGAAGGAGGAGGAGAAATTACTTCATTGTCATTTCATAGTACTTGCATACACTGAAACAAATGTATTCTCTGCATTTGACTTCACTAGGAGATTGAGCAGCCGTTGCACATTACCTGTATGTCACAACCACCCAAATCCCTGCTGATTCAGGTGTAGGGAAGAGGAGGGGGACTAGTGTAGAAGTTGGTCAGTGTACACCGCATACCCCGACCCCCAGGTAGTCTTTTTTTTTAATACTTTACAGTCAAAACAAAGAAAAACAAAAACACAA
>NC_040033.1:19807342-19813067 GCF_000972845.2 Larimichthys crocea | reverse complement strand
ATGAAAAAAAAAAGGGGGGGTAGATTGTGGCAGTGGGAGCTCTTGTCTCCCTCTTGCTCTTTGATTCTGAGCCCTGCCTAATTCCGGGGTGTGTGGCTTAATTAGCCAATCATAATTAGGCCGTAGCGTAATAAGGGGTAGGGTGGACTTCGGCTCCCCTCTTGCTTGTGACCCGTAGCCACGCCCACCTCCTGGTTGCCTCACTCCGTGCTCACATGAGCAGGTAAGTTAGCGGTAGCTTCACCGTTGCGTGATTTTTTTAGATGTAGCCTGGTGTTTTACCAGCAGCCTTGTTCTTATCAGGCAGCGTTGTGTGCCCCCCCCTTCTGTGCCGAATGCCCCGTGTGTCCAGATGAAAGCATAAAGCTCTCCTCCGAGCGTCAGACTCACCTATCGGTACGTGCACCTCATGATAGCCTGTTAGGCTCGCACACAGGTATGAAGACTAATTGTTTGTTTGTGTCAGGGCCATGTCGAGAAGCCCTGCTGTTTTGACTCCGCTGCCGTGAGGTCCAGTCTAGCCTGTCACCCCGGCGGTGTCGTCCGGTCAGCATTTGGAGTCGGCTTCGACGGCTAATCACATCCAGGCTGCATGCTCGGCCCTGAACGCCATGGTCTACTGGCCAGTGGTGTGGATTAAGGTGGCGTCGTGATTAACCGGCATCAAACACTATACAGTGATTTCCGTTATTCAGTCATTATTTACTGAATTAATTTACTGTTTAACTGGTTTGTTTGTTTGTTTTGGGTTAAGTTTGGTTAGGTCCTTGATATATGTATTTTTGTTAATTTTGTTTACCTGCACCAGTAGTAGACCTACTGGTAGCTGGTATTGTTTTTCTTTCGTTGCCACTTAGTTGTTGCCAATTTATGGTTGATTGTTTTCTTCCTTTTTTTTGTTGATTTTAATCCCACTGAGTGTTCATCTTGTCCTTTCAGGTGCTGAGAGCTGAAGGTGGTGGTCCTGGTGTCCTTGGTGGTGGGTCCCCTTCTGTGTGTGTGTGTGTGCGTCGGGCACCCCTGATTTGTTCCACCTGTTCGTGTGTTTGAGTTACGCAGGTGGTCCGGGTGCTCCTTCCCTGGGATTCCTCTCACTGTGTTGACCTCTCCCTCATTACCACAAGTAGGCCTCAGCCCAGATAGTGCTTCCCCCTCCTGGTATGAATGGTTGATTTTAAGTAAATTAGTCCTGTTAAATAAAATTGTATATTTACCATCGGAACCACATCTCCTTGCCACATATATGACGAACCTGGCTGCCTTATAGTTAACAAGGCAATCTATTTCCTCGGGTATAATTCCAGAGGCTCCGTTGTCGGACAATCGTAAATATTCCCCCCGTAAGTATTTTCCCTATTTGTTTGCTTCCTCCCCATTACTCGTGCCGCCACAAACTGCCATTGTCGGCAGGATCATATTTTGTTGGAGTAGTGTTGGAGTCAAAACAGCAGTTGGTTTCTTGTGGACCTGTAGCAGGTCCGGTGTGTGTTCATTCAGGTCCTTTTCTGATCTTGGTGTCTCTGTGTTGCTGGTTAGGCTATGGAGGGAGAATTACAAGAGATGAGGGAAGTAATTGCCCAGTTGCGAGCAGATAACGAGAGGCTGCGGCAAGAACAGGCTGCAGCAGTACCTGGCTCTGGCACAGTGCCCTCTACTGCGGCCATGCCCCCTTCTGCCCCTTCCCTTGCTACTGCCCCTTTAGCGGAGAGACTAGTATTCATGCCCCGGGAAAGAAAATGTCCTATGTTTCGGGGTAGAACAGGCATAGGGCTAGCTGAGTGGACCGAAGAGGTACAGGCGTGCATAAGAGCACGTCACCTGTCCACCTCTGATCAGGCTTTCTTTTTGTTTGATCACTTGGAGGGAGAGGCACGCGAGGAGATAAAATTTCGACACGGTGCTGAACGAGGGGACCCAGCTAAGATTATCGCTGTACTGCGCGAACTTTATGGTTGTTCAGATTCTTATGTAGTCCTACAAGATGCGTTTTTTTCTCGACACCAGCAAGGGGAGATACTGCAAGAGTTCTCGCTGGCACTGATGAGTTTAATGGCATCGGTTAAGCGGTGTGCACCTAGCGACTTAATAAATGCAGAGGTTTTGTTACGCGACCAGTTTGTCGAACATGTTATTGATGGTGCTCTCCGCCGTGAGTTAAAACAGTTCGTTCGTAGACAACCTGACATATTTGAGGTCCAAGCTGAGGCGATCAGATGGGAACGTGAGGGTTTGCCGGTGGGTGTTAGGGGCCGAAGTCACTCTGTCCCTTCTGTACTTGGTCTTCAGTGTGGAGTTAAGAGTGAGCAGCAGTCGGTAACTAATGCACCCCAAGCCTCAGAGTTGAGTGAGATGAGGGAGATGCTTAAACTGCAGCAGGAACAACTGAATAGACTCACCCAAAGCATCTCCCAATTGCAGAATGTTCATCTGCCTCGAAGCGCCCCTCAGCGTGGCCCTGTCATTTGTAGACGCTGTCAGCAGCCTGGTCACTTTGCGAGGGAGTGCGACCGGCTACCAGCGGCACCTCGCCCTCATTCCCAGTTGCCTGTTCCCCAACAGACTAGCAGGCAGGCCGGTTTTTCGCGGCCCTCGGAAAACTGGCAACCGCCGAGCTGTTGAGCTGCAGCTCGGGGGGTATACCGGTGGGCTCAGAGACTATGTCAGGTGCCCAGAAAGAGGCTTCTCAGCTTGTGGCCTCATGTCCTCATTTGGTGGTAAGAATGGGTGGGATTGAGGTCCCTTGTCTATTGGATACTGGTTCCATGGTGTCCACTATGGTAGAGAGCTTTTTCCTCCAGTATTTTGAACCTTGGGGTCGAGAGAGACTGCAGTCATGCCATTGGCTCCAGCTTAGGGCAGCCAATGGGTTAGCTATCCCCTACATTGGCTACCTGGAGTTAGACATGGAGCTCTGTGGTCAGCGAATGGAAAGGTGTGGAGTGTTGGTGGTCAAGGATCCCCCTGGTGCCGTTTCCGTCCAGGTTCCGGGAGTCCTTGGCATGAACATCATACGAAAATGTTACCGCCAGCTCTTTGGGCAGCATGGATCGGCCTTATTTGACTCCCCCTCAGTGTCCGGGGCCCCAGAGCACATGATGGAGGCATTGCAAAAATGCCACCAGGCTAACGTGCAGGCCCCAGAGAGGCCTCAGAGAACAGCTGGTAGAGTTAAGGTGCGTGGCAGGGAGACTTATCGAATCCCTGGTGGTACGATGACGTTTGTCACAGTCACCTGCTCTGAGCAATATGCTGGCACCACTGCGTTGTTTGAACCCCGCGACTCTGGCCTTCCAGCTGGGCTACTTGCCTCTCCAGCTCTAGTTCGGGTGGAAAGGGGCACCGCCTATGTCCCTATTGTGAACGTAGGGGCTACAGACGTGTTGCTCTATCCCTGCACGGAGGTGGGCTCCTTGGAGGCTGTTAATGTGGTCAGCCTGCCCTCTGGAGTTATGGAGGTGCCTTCAGTCGTGGCCGACGTGTCATCTCAATCAGTCTCTGGTTCTGTGCGGGACCAGATAGAGGCTATGGATCTCTCTGTCTTGTCTGCCGAGGAGCAGACTAAGGTGCGGTCTCTTCTTGTGAAATATGCTTCAGTCTTTTCTACACATGATGGGGATCTTGGTTGTACTAACCTGATCGCCCATGATATTCCTCTGTTGGACGATGTCCCTGTTAGGCAGCGCTACAGGCGAATCCCTCCGTCCGATTATGAGGTAGTAAAGGAGCATATTAATAAGTTGTTGGAAGCACAGGTTATTCGCGAGAGCAGCAGCCCCTATGCCTCCCCGATTGTGCTTGTCAGAAAGAAAGATGGCAGTCTTCGCCTGTGTGTCGATTACAGGCAGTTGAATGGCAAAACCAGGAGAGATGCTTTTCCTCTCCCTCGCATCGACGAGTCCTTGGACGCATTGACTGGTGCCCGCTGGTTCTCCACCATGGATTTAGGGTAACCAGGTCCCTATCGCAGATTTAGATCGGCCTAAAACCGCCTTCTTTACCCCATTCGGAATGGTAAATGGACTGTACTTATATAGCGCCTTTCTAGTCTTCCGACCACTCAAAGCGCTCTACACTACATATCTCATTCACCCCATTCACACACATTCATACACTGATGGCATTGGCTACCGTGCAAGGTGCCAACTGCTCATCAGTTTAAGGATTTAAGCATTCATACACTGATGGCACAGCCTTCGGGAGCAACTTGGGGTTCAGTATCTTGCCCAAGGACACTTCGGCATGCAGACCGGGGAGCCGGGGGATCGAACCGCCGATCATCTGATTAGTGGACGACCCGCTCTGCCTGTGAGCCACAGCCGCCCCAGTTCGGACTGTTAGAGTGGAATCGCATGCCCTTCGGCCTCTGCAATGCTCCTGGCACCTTCCAGCGACTGATGCAACGGCTTTTTGGCGACCAACAGTGCCAGTCCTTGCTTCTTTATCTCGATGATATTGTGTTTTTTTCTTACACTGTTGAGCAACATCTTGATAGGCTGGAGGTAGTGTTGGGGCGGTTGCAGCATGAGGGTCTTAAAGTAAAGCCATCCAAGTGTGCCTTCTTTCGTCGAGAGGTGCACTACTTGGGGCACGTGATCTCCGAAGAGGGTGTGTCCACAGACCCGAACAAGGTAGCAGCAGTAGCCAATTGGCAGCCCCCCCAAACCATTTCTGAACTGCGGTCATTCCTGGGCTTTGCCAGTTATTACCACCATTTTGTGGAGGGCTTTGCCAAAGTGGCTGCCCCTCTGCATAGGTTAGTGGCTGCACTGGGGAACACGAGGGCAAGGAGAAGATCGGAGTGTCTAGTTGCCAGTGAATGGACAGATGAGTGTCACAGGAGTTTTGAGGCACTTAAGTCCAAGCTCACCACTGCACCAGTGCTGGCCTACGCCGACTTTTCTCTCCCCTTCATTCTTGAGGTAGATGCCTCATATGGTGTTCTTGGGGCGGTATTATCGCAGGAACAGGGTGGTAAGGTGAGGCCTATCGCATATGCTAGCAGGAGTCTGAGGCCCAATGAGCGCAATATGACAAACTACAGCTCTATGAAATTGAGCTGTATTCCCCCCCTAAGTATTTTCCCTTTTTGTTTTTTTTTTGCTTCCTCCCCATTGCTCGCGCCGCCACATTATGAATAACTGTTATCAAGGCAGTCGAGAAGGATTCAGGCAGAGTTTGAGTTTCAGCTGCCAAATTAACAACATCCATAAAAAGGGGGACAAGCAGGTCCTTAAACTCCTTATAAAATTCAGGAGGGAAACCGGCTTCACCAGGTGATTTATTAGGATTTAAAGAGGAGATGACTTATTTTTGTGTGAGGGGGCAACTTATCTCTTCCTGGTCCTCCTCTGATAATTTTGGTAGGTCTATTTTTGCTACAAGTTAGTCGATCATGCTAAGATCGTCTGGAGATTCTGTTGTATATAATGAGGAATAGTCAGGGCCGGTCCTAGCTATGGGCAATGTGGGCGGCCGCCCAGGGCGCATTCTCCGTGGGGGGCGCACGAACGCCCGAAAAAGCCCAAAACCTCGGTAATTTTCGATACCGCTCATTAAGTTAGCGGAGCGGGCGCCCCGGGAGCGGGGTGTTGACAAGGCAGAGGGGGGCGTCGGACAGACCGATGGGGGCGCACGCATCCCGGGGCGCACGGCGCATCCCGGGGCGCACGGCGCATCCAGGGGCGCACGGGCGGCCGTCGGGGCGCACGAGAAAATGTTCGCCTCG
>NC_040033.1:19804411-19807332 GCF_000972845.2 Larimichthys crocea | reverse complement strand
GGGGGGGGGTTCGCCCAGGGCGCAATGTGGCCAGGACCGCGCTGGGAATAGTAACTTCGTCATTAATTCTTTTGGATTTCCTGTCACATTCCCGTTTTAGGTTTCTATAGAATTAATGGCTCTTAAGGCCTCTCTGTCTTCACCTGCCAAGCCAGAACTCTCTGTGTTTTTTCCCCCAATTCATAATACTCTGTTGGTTCTAAGGATGTTTTTTTCTATTCTGTAAGTGTTCAATAGATTATATTTGAGCTTTTGTTTTACTAACGATCGGTATATTTCTCTGGAGCGTGACATTTGATGTTCTTTCTCGAAACGTGGAGATTTCGTTCTCCAACTCAATAATTCAGCCATATGTTTTTTCTTTAAACCACTGGTATAAGAAATAATCTGTCCTC
This sequence comes from Larimichthys crocea, assembly GCF_000972845.2. NCBI lineage: Eukaryota > Metazoa > Chordata > Actinopteri > Sciaenidae > Larimichthys > Larimichthys crocea. Next base: position 19,806,937 of record NC_040033.1, on the reverse strand, counting down.
TCAAGTAGGCTTTCATTGTGTCCCATATTACAAAGCTGTTGGAGGTGGAGGGGCAGTTCGTTTCACAAAAGAATTTAATATGGTCCCTAATAAATTTACAAAAATCAGATTCTTGAGCAGAGTTGGGTTCATCGCCATCTAATGGTCCTTGTACTTTCTCCAGTATTACAACAAAAAGCGTCAGTGGAGAGTGGTCTGAGATAATCCTAGGTAGAATTCTGATCCGGACTCTATGGGTTAATTGATTTGATATAAGAAAAAAGTCTATCCTTGTATGGGAGTATGCGGGCATGAATAGAAGGAATAATCCCTAGTTGTGGGGGTGAAGGTGTCTCCAGGCGTCACAAAGGTTTAGGTCTTTCATAAAGGCCAGTGTGGATTGGCTGCTTTAGTCCTGTCACTACAGTGGTTGAGGGCCTATTAGAACTGGGTCAAGGCAAAGGTTGAAATCTCCTCCTATCATAACATTCCCAGAGCACTCAGACACTTTAGAAATAATTCTTGAATAAAGGATGGTCGTGTAATTGGGGGCGTACACATTTAGGAGTGTCCAGGTTTCAGAGTACATATTGCCTTGAATCAATACATATTGCCCAGCTGGATCAGAAATATGTTTTTCCATAGAGAAAGGTAGATTCTTATGTAATAATATTACAGCTCCTCTTGCTTTTGAGTTAAATGAAGATGCATATACTTGCCCTACCCATTCCCTCTTTAGCTTTTGATGTTCATGTTTAGTAGGATGGCTTTCCTGTATAAATGCATCTCAGTTTTTAACTTTTTCAAATAACATATACTCTTTTCCTTTTAGCTGGTCCATTCAACCCGTTTACATAAATGATGTAAATTTCATTACCTTAGCCATGTTGTTACTTTATAATGATACTTGATAGTTTGTTGGTAACTTAGGCTTGGTTGTGTTCATAAAAAGATATTGGAGTTGAGGTATTCGAAAATTCACCCAGGTAATACACTGACAGTAGTCAAAACAAGAAAACACAAAAGAAAAGAAAAAGGTAAGGCCCATCCCACAAAAAACAGAACGATACAAATTCCCACCCATAACAGCACTGATATTGAACAAAAACAGTGCAGGTCCCTATCTGCATAGAGTTGCGTGTCTGATACCCCCAAGTACAGATCCAACACGCCTCCTAGCACATCGACAAACACCCAGTTCAGGGGTAAACTCCCTCACTCTTTCTGTGAGATGTGACTGATGCCAGTCATTTTGAAACTAGCTGCTAGCGATTTAAAATAAAGTTAGGCCAAGGTGAACAAAGGTAACAACAGTGAGAACAGATGGTCAAAACAATGGATTACAAACAGTATTAGTGAAATAAGATGAGTCAAATAGGTTAATGGCAGCGTCTATTTGTTAGCTGTAATATCCAAAATACTTTCAATGATTATGATTAAAGTGGAACGAAAATATAAGCAAAGGTGTGACTATTGTATAAGAATAGGTTACACTAACCAATCAAAAGTGACCAGTGAAGGTTAAATGTCCCATGCGTCCATGAACGCATCGCCAGCAGTAAACTTTTACTCAGACCCGTCCTCACCTTCAGGAGCAGTTTAAATGAAATTAAATTTAAGGTGTTTATATCTAACATGTCACCATTCACCAAATCAACAACATCTATTCTGTTCTATCTTTACTAGTGGTGGGCCGTTATCTGCGTTAACGTGCTGCATTAACGTGAGACTCTTATCAGGCGATAAAAAAATATCACCATTAATCTATTCTCAAAACTGTTCCAGCCTTTGAGGTAGCTTTTTGACTTTTTTCTCTTTTGTTCGTTTTTGTTTTCTTCGCTGTAACTGTGGAGTCCTGATCTCTCTAGCAATGTTGTTTTTAGGGTTTTTTTGAGTTTTTCTCGTGTTTTTTAAATGCCGCTTCCACCTGGACAGCTGCCTTTGTTTACTCCGGGAACAGCTGATGCCGGCCGGCATTGGCGCATTAATCTACAGTATCTACCACTAGTCTTGCTGTTGTTATTCTTCAATTCTTTTTGCAAATTTTTAAGGGTTAGTTTGCTGTTTACATGCAGATGAGCGAGAGAGAGAGTGCGCGAGCACAAGAGAAGAGACGCTTCAGTAATTATGTAAAGACTAGTGGTGGCCATAGATCAGGGGTCAGGAACCTACAGTACAGTATGGCTCTTTTGATGACTGCATCTGGCTCGCAGACAGGGGTGAAAGTAAGCCGGTACTGTCCGGTACTGCGTACCACTAAAATACCCCTCATTCAGAACCAGTCACGGACGCACTCTGGGTCAGAAAATAGATCCACTAGCAATATGCAGTCTTGAAAACTACTTTGTCTGTTTAAAAATTCATTTTTACTCATTCTGAATAGTTTCTGAAGTGTCCGTGCTGTGTTTTAGTCCATGCTGGACGGAGCCAGAGCCCGGTGGTGTGTCTTAGTTTAGACAGTCTATGGTGAGAGCGGAACATCACTGCTCCTCCCCGTGGACAAATGAGGCATTGCAGCTGGTTTTCACACAGACTGCTTAGGGGCGT
>NC_040033.1:19722712-19804401 GCF_000972845.2 Larimichthys crocea | reverse complement strand
GATGGCACAGCCTTCGGGAGCAACTTGGGGTTCAGTATCTTGCCCAAGGACACTTCGGCATGCAGACCGGGGAGCCGGGGGATCGAACCGCCGATCATCTGATTAGTGGACGACCCGCTCTGCCTGTGAGCCACAGCCGCCCCAGTTCGGACTGTTAGAGTGGAATCGCATGCCCTTCGGCCTCTGCAATGCTCCTGGCACCTTCCAGCGACTGATGCAACGGCTTTTTGGCGACCAACAGTGCCAGTCCTTGCTTCTTTATCTCGATGATATTGTGTTTTTTTCTTACACTGTTGAGCAACATCTTGATAGGCTGGAGGTAGTGTTGGGGCGGTTGCAGCATGAGGGTCTTAAAGTAAAGCCATCCAAGTGTGCCTTCTTTCGTCGAGAGGTGCACTACTTGGGGCCGTGATCTCCGAAGAGGGTGTGTCCACAGACCCGAACAAGTAGCAGCAGTAGCCAATTGGCAGCCCCCCCAAACCATTTCTGAACTGCGGTCATTCCTGGGCTTTGCCAGTTTTACCACCATTTTGTGGAGGGCTTTGCCAAAGTGGCTGCCCCTCTGCATAGGTTAGTGGCTGCACTGGGGACACGAGGGCGGAGAAGATCGGAGTGTCTAGTTGCCAGTGAATGGACAGATGAGTGTCACAGGAGTTTTGAGGCACTTAAGTCCAAGCTCACCACTGCACCAGTGCTGGCCTACGCCGACTTTTCTCTCCCCTTCATTCTTGAGGGTGATGCCTCATATGGTGTTCTTGGGGCGGTATTATCGCAGGAACAGGTGGTAAGGTGAGGCCTATCGCATTGCTAGCAGGAGTCTGAGGCCCAATGAGCGCAATATGACAAACTACAGCTCTATGAAATTGACTGTATTCCCCCCCTAAGTATTTTCCCTTTTTGTTTTTTTTTTGCTTCCTCCCCATTGCTCGCGCCGCCACATTATGAATAACTGTTATCAAGGCAGTCGAAAGGATTCAGGCAGAGTTTGAGTTCAGCTGCCAAATTAACAACATCCATAAAAAGGGGACAGCAGTCTTAAACTCCTTATAAAATTCAGGAGGGAAACCGGCTTCACCAGGTGATTTATTAGGATTTAAAGAGGAGATGACTTATTTTTGTGTGAGGGGGCAACTTATCTCTCCTGGTCCTCCTCTGATAATTTTGGTAGGTCTATTTTGCTAAAATTAGTCGATCCTGCTAAGATCGTCTGGAGATTCTGTTGTATATAATGAGGAATAGTACTTCGTCATTAATTTCTTTTGGATTTCCTGTCACATTCCCGTTTTAGGTTTCTATAGAATTAATGGCTCTTAAGGCCTCTTCTGTCTTCACCTGCCAAGCCAGAACTCTCTGTGTTTTTTCCCCCAATTCATAATATCTCTGTTTGGTTCTAAGGATGTTTTTTTCTATTCTGTAAGTGTTCAATAGATTATATTTGAGCTTTTTGTTTACTAACGATCGGTATATTTCTCTGGAGCGTGACATTTGATGTTCTTTCTCGAAACGTGAGATTTCGTTCTCCAACTCAATAATTTCAGCCATATGTTTTTTCTTTAAACCACTGGTATAAGAAATAATCTGTCCTCTCAAGTAGGCTTTCATTGTGTCCCATATTACAAAGCTGTTGGAGGTGGAGGGGCAGTTCGTTTCACAAAAGAATTTAATATGGTCCCTAATAAATTTACAAAAATCAGATTTCTTGAGCAGAGTTGGGTTCAGTCGCCATCTATATGGTCCTTGTACTTTCTCCAGTATTAACAACAAAAGCGTCAGTGGAGAGTGGTCTGAGATAATCCTAGGTAGATATTCTGATTCCAGGACTCTATGGGTTAATTGATTTGATATAAGAAAAAAGTCTATCCTTGTATGGGAGTTATGCGGGCATGAATAGAAGGAATAATCCCTAGTTGTGGGGTGAAGGTGTCTCCAGGCGTCACAAAGGTTTAGGTCTTTCATAAAGGCCAGTGTGGATCTGGCTGCTTTAGTCCTTGTCACTACAGTGGTTGAGGGCCTATCTAGAACTGGGTCAAGGCAAAGGTTGAAATCTCCTCCTATCAATACATTCCCAGAGCACTCAGACACTTTTAGAAATAATTCTTGAATAAAGGAGTGGTCGTCGTAATTGGGGGCGTACACATTTAGGAGTGTCCAGGTTTCAGAGTACATATTGCCTTAAATCAATACATATTGCCCAGCTGGATCAGAAATATGTTTTTCCATAGAGAAAGGTAGATTCTTATGTAATAATATTACAGCTCCTCTTGCTTTTGAGTTAAATGAAGATGCATATACTTGCCCTACCCATTCCCTCTTTAGCTTTTGATGTTCATGTTTAGTAGGATGGCTTTCCTGTATAAATGCTATCTCAGTTTTTAACTTTTTCAAATAATCATATACTCTTTTCCTTTTAGCTGGTCCATTCAACCCGTTTACATTAAATGATGTAAATTTCATTACCTTAGCCATGTTGTTACTTTATAATGATACTTGATAGATTGTTGGTAACTTAGGCTTGGTTGTGTTCATAAAACAGATATTGGAGTTGAGGTATTTGAAAATTACACCAGGTAATACACTGACAGTAGTCAAAACAAGAAAACACAAAAGAAAAGAAAAAGGTAAGGCCCATCCCACAAAAAACAGAACGATACAAATTCCCACCCATAACAGCACTGATATTGAACAAAAACAGTGCAGGTCCCTATCTGCATAGAGTTGCGTGTCTAATATCCCCAAGTACAGATCCAACACGCCTCCTAGCTACATCGACAAACACCCAGTTCAGGGGTTAACTCCCTCACTCTTTCTGTGAGATGTGACTGATGCCAGTCATTTTGAAACTAGCTGCTAGCGATTTAAAATAAAGTTAGGCCAAAGGTGAACAAAGGTAACAACAGTGAGAACATATGGTCAAAACAATGGAGTACAAACAGTATTGTAGTGAAATAAGATGAGTCAAATTAGGTTAAATGGCAGCGTCTATATTGTTAGCTGTAATATCCAAAATACTTTCAATGATTATGATTATAGTGGAACGAAAATATAAGCAAAGGTGTGACTATTGTATAAGAATAGGTTACACTAACCAATCAAAAGTGACCAGTGAAGGTTAAATGTCCCATGCGTCCATGAACGCATCGCCAGCAGTAAACTTTTACTCAGACCCTCACCTTCAGGATGCAGTTTATGAATGAAAGACATGGCTTCTTTGGGTGTTTTAAAGAATCGGCGTTGGCCGTCATGGAGAATTCTCAACGTTTCTGGATGGAGCAGAGCAAACGGTATCTTCCTGGCCGCAAGCTCTTTCTTCACCTGATCGTATTCCTTCCGGCGTTTGGCTACAGCAGAGCTCACGTCAGGGAAAAGCATCACAGGTGTGCCATCATGTTGAATAGTGTTCAGCTCCTTTGAAGCAGCCTCTCTCTGTCTTGGTACTTCAGAAATCTGATTATGACCGGTCTCTGTTTCTTATCGGGGGGTGGTCTGGGGAAGAGTGCTCTGCGCGCCCGCTCTATGATGATGGGGTCGGGGAAGTTGTCAGAGCCCAGGGTGGAGGGGAGCCAGTCAGTAAAAAATTTAACCGGGTTCGCGCCTTCACAACCCTCCAGTAGATTTATGACTCGGATGTTGTTACGCCTGCTGTAATTTTCAAGTTGATCAACTTTTCAAGCAGGTATTCATTCTGTTTACGTAGCTGGAGCACTGTTTTGTCCAGACCCACAAGCATATCCTCCGTATCGCTGATGCGGTTCTCTGCCTGCGTAACTCTCGTAACCAGGCTGTTCATTGTTTTGTCCAAATTTGTGATCATTATTAATCTCCATCAGCTTGGAATCAAGTTGGGTGGCGAGTTTTTGGTTTCCTTCCCGTATCTCTCTGAGAATGTGAGCCGAGCTCTCACATGGGATCCCTCCGTCTTCGCCATGCTCGTCGTGTCGGATGCTCGCATGTAGATGGCTGGAGCTAGCTTTAGCACTTTTCACGTCCATCATTAATGCGGGACCAGTGAGGTAGTTTAACTTCACTTTGGATCTGGTATTCATGCATTTACTTAAAGTCGACTTTAGTTTAGAGTTTGGTATGATATAAGTCGTTCGAAGGATAATTTTAACTGGGTGTTGTCGGGAGCTCTCGGAGGCACGTCTGTCTACCCTCGCTGCATCACATGACTCCAGGTATTCATATTGTTATTGGTCCTATGTCAATATGTTATTGTGTTATGTAGATTTTTGTGTGGATTATTACAAATTATTACAAATGTACCTAAATACAGTACTTGCCTGAAGCCTGCCCGCATGCCTATCTATCTAACTGTATCTATCTAACTAACTAACAAACTTACTAACAAACTAACTTACAAACTAACTCTAAATGATAGCCAATAAAGGATAACTGTCCCCCGACCCACCAGAGTTGCTGAGTACAATAGGTACATGGGAGGAGTGGACACCTCAGATCAAATGATTGGGACCAACTTTGTCCACCAAAAGACAAGGAGATGGCCCACCACAGTGTTCCAGCATCTGGTGGACATTGCTGCCACAAATGCCTTCGTCATCCATAAAATCCTCTGTGCCAGCCTGCAGGTAAACCCCATGGTCCAGGAGGACCTGATGGCACACCTCAACCTGAAAAGCCTTCCGAAGACCCCAGGTCGTCATTTACCTGTCCCCACTAGCAGCGGACAGGCCAAAGGGCAGAGAGCCAGCATGGGGCGACGGCGCTGCAAGCTCTGCACCAAGAGCACCCCCTGGAGGTGTGAGAGCTGTGATGTTGCCCTTTGTTTACAGCCAGACAGAAACTGCCACTGGCTGTATCACCAAGGCCTTTGAGGAGCCAGAGAGGAGGACATTTGTTTCTGTTGTAAAAAAAAAACTGTACCCAGTTTTTGTTGTTTTGTTGTTTTTTGCACATTTAGAGAGAGAGACTAAGAATTTTTATTGTAAATAGTTTTATAATAGTTACATTTAAACTTTTTAATCTGCCCCCCCCCCCCCCCCCCCCTCTTCATTTTAAACTGTTATTACACTCCTGTGACATGTAGTAAATTGTGAATTACTGCTAGATATTGAAAATTCTAGGTTGTCTGGGAAAGAGGGTGAAAGCATTTATTCATAGGACATTTCCTGACCCTTTTATAGTGAAAATAAGCAAAAAAGTCCAGGCGGGCATTTTGAGGCTTAGGTGTTAAAGGGTTAAAAAATACAGCCATTATATAATTAATACATGAATGGATGAATAAATAATAAATAAAAAAAACAATGGATTATAATGTATTGTCTGTTCAGGTATCATGAGTGGAAACCTTCAACATAAACTTGCTGCCACAAAGGAAGCAGAATGAATTTTGCAAAAAATGGAAAGAATCCAAAAAAAGATGCAGGGCAAGAGAAAAGGCACTCAGTGTTATTCTGAACAGAACCCCAGAGTCTCCAGAAAGCTCACTATAGGAGGCAGTGGCTGAATTACCAGCAGAACCTCCAGTGTCACTTCCTCCACTTTCTAATGTAGGTAGACCTACTTCTCCATCACCATGGGCCACACCAACAAGATGGACAAACCAAACAAAAAGAATGAAAAAAGAGCTAGCAAGACTGCAGAGAAAAAATAAAATTCTGAAAGAATGCATCAAAACTAAAACACAAAAAACAAAGCAAATCAGAAAAAAAATGTAACGCCTAACTCAAAATACAACAAAAAGGCAAGAGACAATTTGAGTGCCAAAAGAGAAAAAAAAACAGTAACTGACAATAGACAAGAAGTGGTATCCTTCTTGACAAGAGATGAAAACAGTAGACTTATGGCGGGAAGGAGACACTACTGGCATGGTGATCAAGAGACAGCGAAGAGTTCTCACAAAATCTCTGCAGGACCTCTACATTGACTACTACAAAGACCCCACTAGGAAACATTCAGTGTCTTACAGACAGTTTGTGAGATATACGCTAGGGCTGGGCGATATGGCCTTTTATTAATAATACCATGATATTTTTGGGCCATGTCACGATACACGATATGTATCTCGATATTTTGCCTTAGCCTTGAATTAACACTTTGATGCATATAACCACACCAGTATGATAATTCTATATGTCTACATTAAAACATTCTTGTTACTGCATTAACATATGCTAATTTTAAACTTTCATGCAAAAAAAATCACAACTAAGTCAAAGTTAACAAAACTGAATTTACTAAACAGTGAGTGGCACAAACATAAAATTGTCATTTCTAAACAGGAAGTGCACATTTTGTGCAAAATTGTCACAGAGACAACATTTCAAAACAAGAAATTTAGTGCATGCTGTAACTGACATGGCATTTCAAAACACAAAATGTAAGTGCACTTTTTGTACATAACTACAATATTTTAAAACAAAGTGCCTTTTTGTAAATGTTGTCACTAAGATGACATTTCAAAATAAAACTAAAGTGCACCTGTTGTGCATAATGCCACTAGGATATTTAAAAATATATAATAATAATGCACTTTTGTGCAGGAGGTCACGTAGGTAATTTCAAAATCGGTAAATAAAAAAATAGCTGCATAATAGGAAATCAAATGGTGGAAAAGAAAGTTTATTTATAAAGGACCCTTCTTTTAGTTTTTTAATTTTACAATCCTATGGTTTCAAACACAATACCTGAACATAATTCACAAAAGGTGAATCAGGTCCATTATGGAAAAGTTTGCAGCTTTAGTTTTTGTTTCTTCTGTATGAAATATTTAACAACACTATGCACTGTTCAGTTCACGACCCTCTGGACTCTCCTCTTCCTACTTCCCCTCCCTTGGTGACTTGCACCTATCCTAAATACTCTTCCTGGAGGACGGAATTGAAACTGCGTCGGATGCGGTGGTTTTCTTCCATTGGAGTAGGAACTGACTGTGGGTGGATGACAGAGGAGGCCCATGGATGGAGGTGTGTTTGAAGGTGTGGAGCAATGTGTTTCAGACTGCAGCGCTACACTCCCCCCCCTAGCAGAAGCCGACCAACGGTAAGGCGCAGTAGTTGTACTAGTATGTGTGGTTACACATAATCACATTCTAGGTTTTTGTTTAAGGGATGTTGGTCAGTTGTTGTCTGAGTCAGTGGGGCTGTTAAAATTGTAATTTCCTGGTTTCTCTGCAGATCCTTTCATCCATCCTCCATTAAAGGTAGAACAGGAGGAGTCTGTAAATCCCAGGAAGTCTTCTTCATCCGACTCTTCATTGAAGATTTTAAGGAGGTGTTTTTTCTCCTGCTCCTTCAGATCCTGAGCAGTCGGGTAACAAGGTTTAAGATGGGAAATGTGGACAACTTTCAAGTCTGTGCCTGAATTTTCTAGGACAACTTTTACAGGCCCGACTTGTTCAACTACCCGATATGGCCCTTGCCATTTTGGAGCTAATTTGGCGGCAAACGATTTATCAGCCTTGGAGAGAGGATGGGCTCTCAACCAGACTCTGTCCAGTTCCTGAAACTCAAGGTCACGTCTGTGTTTGTCATAGTTTCTTTTTTGGCGTTGACGAGCAGAGTCCAGATTTTTTTCAACGAAGGAACAGAGATCTTTGAGCTGTGTGACTTTGAGGTATGGAGGAGTGTCAGGAGCAGTTTCCTGAGGTTGCAACAGGGAGTCAAGGGGTCCTCTCAGGGAACGACCAAGATTAAGTTCGGCAGGAGAAACGCCAGTTGACTCCTGGACTGCAGAGTTAATTGCAAACCGGAATTCAGCCAGGTTCTTGTCCCAATGTTTATGATTATCACCAACATAGGAAGCTATCATTGTTTTCAGGGTACGGTTCACTCTCTCTGTTAGGTTAGTTTGTGGATGGTATGCAGATGTTAATTTGTGTCCCACATTCCAGGTCCTGCATACAGTTTGGAAAACTGAGGAAACAAACTGTGTTCCCCGGTCCGACAGGATGTAGTCAGGAATGCCCCACCGGGTCAAGATGTCTTTGACCATGATCTGCGAGATGGTTTCAGCAGTGGCATTTCTGATGGGGAACAGTTCAACCCACCGGGAGAAATAGTCAACAAACACCAGGAGATAAACGTTTTGTTTGGAGCTTTTAGGGAAGGGACCCATCAAATCCACTCCCAGCTTCTCCCAGGAGCGGTGAGCTTGAGTTTGCTGAAGTTTTCCGGCAAGTTTTCTGTTTTCTGGTTTGTACCGTTGACACGTGGCAAAGTTCTTTACATGTTCTCTGACATCCCAGCTCAGCTTTGGCCAGAAGACAAGATGTTGTAGTCTTCGGTAGGTTTTGTGCCTGCCCAGATGTCCAGAGAGGGGATCTTGGTGGAAGTAGTCCAGCAACTGTGAGCAGAAACTTGGAGGTACGTAAAGTTGGTAGATGGTTTTGTAGGGAAGGGTGACGCGCCGGTAGAGGAGATCATCCATGATGATTTATGCAGGGTTCATATCATTGTCTTGTTCCATTTCTACTACTTGTTGGTATAGAACTTGAAACTCTGGATCTTCCTGTTGTCTACTCCACAGAGCCTCAATTGAGATAGGAAGCTCTTTTGATGGTTTTGGGGGGGCAGACATGACGGTAGCATACACAGGTGCGGTTGTATGAAGGGAGTCTGTAGGAGCTCGGGAGAGGGCATCCGGTACAGTGTTATATTTTCCCTTTCTGTATTCCACAGTGAAAGTGAATTCTTGAAGCCGGAGTGCCCACCTGATGAGTCGTGTGCTGGATTTGGTGGTTTTGAACACCCATAGAAGGGAGGCATGGTTGGTAACCACCGTGAACAGTCTACCTTCCAGGTAAGTTCTCCATTTCTCCACTGCCCACACCACAGCCAAGCATTCGAGCTCAGTGGCAGCATAATGTTTCTCTGCAGGGTTTAGACTGCGGCTGGCAAAGGCAAGACTTCTTCGGTTCCATAGCTGCATTTCTGGACGAGCACAGCCCCAAGCCCAATCTCACTGGCATCGGTGTATACCACAAAGGGAGCATGGAAATTGGGATGGGCCAGGACAGGTGGTTTAACCAGGTGATTTTTCAGTGTAATGAAAGCTGTTTGGCATTCAGGTGACCAGCGAAATTTTGCTCCTTTTTTCTTTAGGGCATTTAGTGGTTCCGAAATCTGGGAAAATTTGGGGACAAAACGATGATACCACCCAGCCATGCCCAGGAACCTTTGTAGAGCTTTCAGGTTGGTGGGTACAGGGAAGTTCTGTATAGCCTCAATTTTGTCTGGGTCCACCTGGACTCCTGTAGCAGAGACAACATGGCCCAGGAATTTCAAAGAGGTTCTGAACAGCTTACTTTTCTTCATGTTTACTGTCAGACCTGCGTTCCGGACTTTGTCCAGGACAGCCTGGACATCATATGAATGTTGTTTCCAGTATGACGAGAAGATGATGATGTCATCCAAGTAGATAAAACAGATGACTCCCTTCAACTCTCCCAGTGCTCTCTCCATGAGCCTTTGGAAGGTGGCAGGGGCATTCTTGAGTCCGAATGGCATGACCTTAAATTGGAACAGTCCATGAGAGCAGATAAAGGCTGTGATTTCCCTCACCTCTGGATCCATCTCTACTTGCCAGTAGCCACTAGTTAGGTCTAGGGAATAGAAAACAACAGCACCTGAGAGACGCTCCAATATCTCCTGGATGGTGGGAATGGGATAAGCATCAGTGACTGTGTTTTCATTCACTTTACGAAAGTTGACACAAAACCTTGGTTTTCCTTCTCTTTGGGGAATCAGGACTACAGGTGAGGCCCATGCAGAATAATAAGGTTCAATGACGTCATCCTTCAGCATGTCCTCAATGAGTTCCTTCATCGCCTTTTGGTTTTTTGTGGGCAAGTTTTTCCTCACTCGAACCGAGGGTCTAAGGACAGAGGGTGTCACTCCCTGTACAGATTGTAAAGCCCTCTGAGGCAAATGTACTTTGTGACTTTGGGCTATACAAATAAAATTGATTTGATTTGATTTGATTTGAACTGTTGAGGGTGGGATTGTTGAGGGTGGGAGGGTTGATGGTGGAAGTGTTGAGGGTGGGATTGTTGAGGGTTGAATTGTTCAGGGGGTCTTGATTTCTTGAACTGATTATAGTTTGGGCATGAATATGGAGCATGATTGCCTTTACATCTCCAGCAGTAAACCACAGGGGGAATGTTGTCTTTCTGCAGTGGTGGGGCATTATCCGTATACATCTCCACTTTATCTTTCTCCTTTTGTTTCACAATTTTTTTTGTCCGTTGCTCATAGGTTGACTGACTTGCTTTGTCCTTTTCCAGTTGTTGTCCGAGCCTCACCAATTCATCCACTGTAGTTACTCTGCCTCGGAGCTGGCTTGCCATATGGGGATTGATGCTTCTGAAAATCAGCTTTAAGACTGCGTCTTCCTGAATTCCAGGCTTCCAGCTCTGACACAAGGAGCGGTACCTGAAAGCGAAATCTCGGATGCTTTCACCATCGCCTTGAACTGTCGTCCTCACTCTCTCTGCCAGTTCATCTTCATAATCTTCTGACAGAAAGGCCGCACGGAACTTTTCTTGAAAGTCTGGCCAGGTATGAGTGTTTAAACGCCCCACATCCCACCAGTCTCTCGCTGTTCCATGTAGGACATTCCTTAAAGTTGCCATCAACTCCACATCCGTCAGTGGATTTAAAGCAAGAAAATCATTGCATTTCTCCAAGTACAAGAGGGGGTCTGCTTCATCCTCCATCTTTCCAAATGATGGAAACTGCAGTTTCACAGGACATTTTCCTGTTAACCGTGCCCTGGCATCAGAGAGAACAGGAGAATCCTCAAGAGACTGACACACACCTGCCTTATCCGTCAGAAGAGTAGATTGGAGGCGCTGACTCCGAGCATCCTCCAACCGAACATTTTTCTGTGCTGCTTGCACAGGGATTGTTGTAAGAGCAGATACATTCAGTGTTTGTTTCATTGTACCCAAATCCTTGCCATTTTGGTTTGCTGCAGCCATTTTAACAGGTGTTGGTTAAAGGTGTGTGTTTTTTTGTTTGTTTGTTTAATCCAGGGTTTTTAATGAATCCAGATATCTGGGGTGCCACTTTTGTAACGGGTCAACTACAAAGAATGCCGGGGTGCCAGTCAGAATCAAGTCTGACAAAAAATAAATAAATAAAACAGAACAAAATAATGCAGTCAACCCACACAAATATAATAAACAGGCAGCTTAGCACAGCAAAAAAAAATAAGCAATCAACACACCTGCAAGGTGATTTTCAGAATGTGAATATATTTTCACTGCCTGAGTAACAAAAAAAAAAACAATTTCACGAGTTCAGTTCAGTCCTTGGTTGGGAACTGTCTGTTCCAGGTTTTCCCAACACCCACAGGTCAGTTCAGGCATGCGCCAAAACAAAACAAAAAAATCCGCTCCAGGTTTTAATGCGGACACCCACACAAAATAAAGAACTAACTCAAAATAACCCAGCATCTCTCGTCGCGGTACAAAAACAAAAGGAAAAAAAACAACAAAAACAAATGTACAACGGGTACTCACTGTACCGAAGTTTAAAGAAAAGGTGTCAGTCAGTCAGTCTGTCAGTCGGTCGGTCGGTCTTCTCCACCAGACCCGGCACCTCCTGACGCTTGACACAGCTGATCCAAGTCAAAGAAATATACAATCCACTCCACGGGATGACGGGACTCCAGCGGCGCATATATCAAACGCGGACCTAAACACACACTTTAACAACACTATGCACTGTTCAGTTCGCGACCCTCTGGACTCTCCTCTTCCTACTTCCCCTCCCTGGTGACTTGCACCTCCTAAATACTCTTCCTGGAGGACGGAATTGAAACTGCGTCGGATGCAGTGGTTTTCTTCCATTGGAGTAGGAACTGACTGTGGGTGGATGACGGAGGACGCCCATGGATGGAGGTGTGTTTGAAGGTGTGGAGCAATGTGTTTCGGACTGCAGCGCTACAATATATGAAACAAATATAAAGTAAAAAAAATATGTAGTTGTATTTTTTGCATGGTATGTTGTGCCTTTGTAACAACAACCAGTGAATACCAGGTTATTTAGAGGTTTTGTGCCAAAAACACAAGCCTATCAACGGCGTCTGGTTTGAGAGATGCTCGATGGCATCTAACTATATTACCACTGGTACTAAATACCCTTTCCGATGGGGAACTGGTGGCGGGCACACACAGATACTTTTTTGCCACATTTTTCAGGTTTGGGAACATTTCCATTCCACCACTGCAATGGATTTGCTTTACTGTCAACACTAACAGACTGCAAGTAGGCAACTCTACAATACGCTCTCTCTGCGACAGTGTGGCAGAGAGCGTTGCAGCATGTCCAGCATGTCGTTAGTGGAAGGATCAGAATACTTCTCCCTCAGGTAATCCAGGATGGAGGCTTTGATAGCCTGGGTCAGTGGGGTGTCATCCTCCTGACGTGCCAAGAGGCTGGACTGGAAGAGATGGAGCACATGCTTGACATAGGACACTGTGACATAGCTCTCACTGGATAGAGTGTTGGTGAATTCCAGGAGAGGTTTGAGAGCCCTGTGTCCAATGATTCAGGCTCACAGCTTTGATGATGTTAGCGCCATTATCGGTGGTGATCACATTTAAGTTCCATGACCTGAGAGCATCTTGCAGGCCTTGTGCGATGATCCCGCCAGTGTGATCCCCAGGAGCGTCAAACTGAGGTATGGCTCACATGTTCGGCTGCTACATATGTCGGCAGTTGTTGAGAAGTGGGTCACATTTACAAGCTGACTGGCCAGCTCTTCCCTCACTTTAATGTACAACTCAGGCAGCGCTTTCTCTGCAAAATATTTGCGACCAGGCAGATTATAAGTCAAGTGTGTTGATGAGCTTTCTGAACCTGGGTTTTTCAACCACACTAACCAGGCAGTCCCACCAGAATTTCCTAGTCCTTTTTTGAAATAGCTGCGGCCTAAAATGCCTGATGTTGCATGAGGTTTTTTTTTAAATTGCGGTGAAAGTTGCGGTGCTTGTTACATCTTTGTTGCGATTTTGTTGCAGGAGGAAGTGAAAGTTGCGATAAGTTGCGATTCGACAGTCACGCCACTGGTGAGGGGGCCCCGTCCCCAGGGGCAAGCCCGGAGAGGGCGCAGCGAGCATTCATTTTATGGCCCCGGGAAGCGGCTAGGTCCGGGCGGGCGAGCTTTACATCGACAACTTTACCCCAAAGCCTTTCCAAGCCGACCCAGAGCCAGTTGCGGCGAATCGCAGCGGAGGAAAGTTGCGGAAAATCGCGGTGATTAGTTAAAATTGCAACACCGCCCTGAATTCACAGGGATTCACTGAAGTTGCCAATCGCAACATTGCGAATTCTTGGAGGGTCTGACCAGAGCCATGTCTTTTGCGATGTGGTGGGTTACTGCGCACGTTATCTCCTTCTGTTTTTGACTGTTTTTGTCGTAAATTTGTTTCTCAAATGTTGATATAAATTTGATGTTCTGCTACATTTTGAAGCGACGCTTTTGCAACATATTTTGCATATCACTGCCAGACGATGGATCCTGTGCTGTTTTTCTACGGAATTAATTTGTCCTCCTCCATGTGTTACCGTTAGCACCTGGTGCTGCTACCTTTCTGATGGGCGAGGGCTTATGACGTTGCATGCACCACAGACTGACGTATGCAACTAGGTGTGCTTGTTTTGTCTCTCTGTGAGAGGGAGAGATGAGAACGAGTGTGAGAAGCCTGGAGTTAAATGTCCGTGGCTAAAAGCAAATGTTTGACAATGTATACTCGAGTTTCATGATATAGTCATTTTCTACATCGCACAGACTACAAGCCACGATATATCGAGTATATAGCCCTAATATAGGCCACTTTATATTGCATTTGTTGAAAAAGCCCAACAACTCTTATTCATAATTTAATATTACTTAAATAACACTATATGTAAATAAGTGTTTAACAATGAAGATACATCTCTACATCTCAACCTTTAATCTCAATTTTTTTTACATTTAATATAACCTTAATTCACAAGTTCTTTTCTGAAAAATAACTTTCAAAACCCCTCTTAGATTGGTGTATAGCTAACTAATCAATGAAAAGAAGTACTTACATTGCCCAACAAAAGTATTTGAGTGGTTTTAGCCTGACAAACAAAAGCTTACTCAATAATTTGTTTTTTTTCAGTACCTACATTACCCAATAAAAATATAATGTGAAAAATAAAAAATAAATCAAGTGTAAATGTAAAAACACTTGGAAAATAAATGTAATAAAAAATCTCCTCAAACATATCATGCAGGAAGGGCCCTGCTCCGTCAGGTTGGTTCCTCTTGCGCTGTGGGTGATCTCTCTCCATCGCGTGTCCCATCCTCAGCACCGGCAGCATCAATTATTGTTTGTGCACGTTGTTTAACATCTTCATCAAAGTAGCGATCCTTGTATCTGGGATCCAATGAGGTAGCGATGCAGAGCATGGGAACATACTCAATTTGATCTAAGCATTTTATTTACAGCCTCTAATAATGCGGTCTTTGTTGTTTTAACGCCATGGTCTTTGTCAGCCTGCTTGCTCAGAAGATGTCTCAGGGCTCTAACAGAGGGGATGATGTCGGCAGCTGATGCCTCCGATGAGCTAAATTCTCTTGTCAATTGTTCAAACGGGGAGAACTCGTACCAGGCGCGTGTTGGCAGCATAACAGCAGCGGAGCGAGTCGGCCGTATTCACGCGAAAATCCTGGACGTACGCGAGACCCCGCGATAAACTGTGTATAAAGAAAACAACAACAGCTGACTTTGCTTCTCCGACGTGGAGATTATAAAAAGCATCTGTTGTGTCATAAATGATAATGTGTTGTTCCACTTCAACAATTAGTCTCATTGTCCATGTTGAGACCCTTTGATCGATTGACTGCTCACCTGGTGCCACTGGTCATGACGTAATGTTGATGTGAAGTTGTGATAAGCTACATGAACTATGTATTGGGTTTTATTTTGAAAGGGGGCGGAAGTTTATTATGTTGATTCTGTGTCGGATTTCCTGTCTGGTGCGATCTGCTTGTTGAAATTTACGAGGTTTAGCAGCGGCGCAGCCATTATGCGGTGCGTACGCCCCTGGTGTGAGTGGGCCATAAGGGTGGCGGGGAGGTTGTAGTCTGCGGTATATGTAGGAAGTGTTCCAGCAAGCTCTCCATCATGTAAAAGGTACTGTTCCAACGAGTGAAAACATCTTGCTGTAGCCTTGGTTTCATCCCCAACTGGATCTGCACAGCCTGAAGACGCGATTAGGCGAGGGGTGAGTGGCCGACTATTTTTCGGCAAATTGCCACAACATCCGTGATGCTGTGCTGGCTAAAAACACCATCATGGACTGCCAGTTGCAGAGTGTGTGCCATGCAGCCAAAACTAGCCAGACCACTATCCATCATAGCTTTAGTCATATTCCTAGCCTTGTCCCTTATGACAGCATGCACTCTGGTTTTGTCGATTTTCCTGGTCTGGAACATTTTATCAAATGCCTCTGAAATGGCAGATGCTGAGTGGGTACCTGTGAACTCCCAGGAGTTCACAGGTAACACTGCCTTTATCAGGTTGAAGTCCTTGTCAATCCACTGTGCCATGAGGCTAAGCATGTTCACAGGGCTTACATCTCAACTCCATATATCAGTGGTAAAACTGATTGTAGCATTGTCACGAGCCAGTAGCTCATGAATGTGCGTGGCCACAATGTTGTGGATTTCGGGGAGACAGACCTCGGCAAAGTGTCGTCGGCTAGGCAGCATGTAGCGTGGCTCATTAAACTTCATCAGACTCCGGAATTCCACTTCCTCTACTACAGAGAAAGGCTGGTCATCTAAAGCGATGAACTCCATCACCTTGTTCGTTCAGTTGTTTGGCTTTCTCAGACGCCATGTCAATTAAAGTCTGAGTCTTACAGAGTCTTCACAATTTTAGTGTCTTTATACAGTAACTTTATTCAGTGATTTTGGTGAAACTGGATCAGATTTTATATATTTGCTGCTTTTCCCCTCTGATGTCCTCCAGCAGCTCAGCTTCAACTCTGTGATTTACATTTTAGTTTATGATGGACAGATAGTTTTGGTTTAAAGACTTGCTAAAGTAGCTAACTGTATCTCCATTAGCAGGCAATAAAACTGGGCTCAGCAGCCGGACTGGGTTTGTTCAAACCCTCTGAGACCAACAGAGAATAAAGGTAAACTGAAACATGTAAATATAAGGAAGCAAATAACACTCTGCTTTCTGTTCTGTATGTAGTCTGACAGTGAAATATGCTGCCTGTTTGAATGGAAGGCTTCTAACTTTAACAAGATAAACTGGTATGATGCTTATATGATGTTTAAATCCAAAAGTTTTATTTTTTCATTGAATCATTTCCATGGAAACATCTAAGGGCAGTTTAAATGTCTGCATGTCTTTGGATTGTGGGAGGAAACCGGAGTACCTGGAGTAAACCCACGCAGACATGGAGAGAACATGCAAACTCCACACAGAGAGGCCCCGGCCGAGGATCAGACCAGGAACTTGCTGTGAGGTGACAGTGCTAACCACTGCCCCACCGTGCCGCCCTACAGCAACATTTGGAATATTACTGTAATATTGGTGTTACATGTACACCCTGTTGGAGGGAAGTGGAGCCGCTGGTACGACTGTTGGCTTGAAGGTGGTTGTTCTCTTCCGCCATGTTTGGCACTTAATCCTCATGGTGTACGTTTCATTTCCCTCCTCAGGGTCAGAGCTGTGGTTGCTCATCTATGACAGACAGAGGGACAGGGAGAGAGACATGAGACAAAACAAAGAGACAGGTTTTTCCACTGCAAGCTCAGAATGACTGTGAAATGTTATCGTGCAAGTTTAAGTTGATTTCACAGTAACCTCACAAAACAGAGTCATCTTTAATCCAATCCAAATCCAAGCATACTTTTCTTAGAACTGATTTTCTTTGACCTGTAGAAAAATGAAAATATGTTTTTTTTTTCTTAAAGTGTAGCATCCTTGTGACCTTTGTCCTTTTGCTTTTCTTTCTTGACTTGTGACTTGAACTCAAAGGGTAACATCTGGTGGTCTTTGTTGCAGATAGCAGCAGCATTAGTGCAGGAAGAGGGGGTTAGGCTGATCGGGTATTGTTGGATGTCAGAGATGTTCCAGGTGTGGATGGAGTGGAGAGGGTATTTGATGGTATTTCTTGGGGCTTTTATAACCTTCATCCTCATCATCTCGGCCCCTCTTCCTGCTTGCATGTAGTGAAAGTAGTGAGCCATCCTCTTCTTCTTCATCGTCACTTTCATCCCAAACACTGCTGTTATCACTGTCACTGTCTGTGAATTCCCACAACCTTGCTCCTGGATAATTATTCTCCTCCTCCTCCTCCTCTTGAGATGGTGGGTCAGTTTCGTCAGCTCTGGATTCTTTTCATCTTAATCATCATCATCTTCCTGTTTGTGTGAGCCATCCTCTTCTTCCTCTTTGTCATCCTCACTTTTGTCGGAAATGCTGCTGCTTCTCCTCTTTCTCTTCCTCATCTGAAGTTGGTGGTCATTGTCTGCAGCTAAATTATCCTCAATATCCATATCGAAGTCCCCACCAGCAATCAGGCGCATGCGGTGGCCCGGTGGTGGTGGCCAAAAAAAACGGGCTGTTGTTTTGAAAAAGCGTTTTGATTGGAATGGTTGCGTATTGCTGTGATGGCCGCAGTGCACATGCAACGCAGGCGTCCACGCTCGGTGGAATAAAACAAAATATTGTAATACTGAAACATTTAAAAAAAAGATACTAGATAATATCCAACACTGCAAGTGTAACAGATGTTTATTGTTGGCTGTACTAGAAATATGTAGATTTTTATGACTTCAGTTTTGCTAGCATTATCATAATAAGAGGGGTGTATGCTGTCTTATCAGTACAAAGCTAACAGAGTAGTGAGACAATGTTATTAATTGTCAATGTTAGTGTGATTCATTGTATTAATTACAGGTAATTTACGCTGAACATAGCTCTCACAGTTAGACATGTCAAACTCGAGTCTTTCTGACTCAGTCAATAAACAGATCTGGATCTTATCTGTGAGTCAGTTTGTCCATAAACATATAAATTCTACCAGGGAAACACAAGCCCCACTGTCTTGGACTACAAATAGGCTAAACAAATTCAAATATGAGAGTTATTCTATGAGGAGGGCAGTCTACTGTTAAAATTTTGATGCAGGAAATAAAACTTTGTATTTTTCTTATTAAAAATTCTCTAACATTAACTATGAGGCTGTTAGTAGTTCACAATGTTTTTATTTAGCTGGCATTATATTCAACTGACACAAATACAACAGCATTATAATGTCATAACTCAGAAGGCATCATTCATTCAACTGTAAATACAGTAAATGACATCGTAGAAATCCATAATTATTGATTATGCTAACACATAATGCTGCAAATAAAATGCTCCTCTCAGTGTTTAGGCTGTACTAGCCTAGCCTAAAGTGCAGTGAAATAGAATATTGTTATAAACGGCATATAATGCTGCAGTTTAAATCACATTCATTACATTACACTACTGTCAAAGAAATCATCGAGTCCAGTTCAGATGTTTGCTGTGGTGGTGTGTTTATTAAGAAGCATGTGTTCCTGCTTCTGGTCTTTGTGATTTCTGGATTTTAGTTTATTGGACTTGTGTTGTTTTGGATTTTGGTTATTGAGTCTTTTGTTTGTGTTTTCACCTGATCTCCAGCTGCCTTTTGGTTAGTTTGTTTGTGTGTTTCCTTGTGTTCATCCCTCTCTGTTTTGTTATTAAAGTTTGCTTTTGTACCTACCCGTGCCTGCTTTTGGGTCCATTCCTGAACCCCCCACCTCCCCGTAACAAAAACAAATGTTTGTGTTTTAAATCAAGTATCCATCATTTTGGTTATTGCTGTGTTTGGCTTCTTACATTTGATTTGATTTGAAGTCTTCAAATTATCGATCACTCATCTGAGTCTGAATGACACAGACAGCAGAGAGACAGGACAGACAGCAGAGAGACAGACAGCACTTCATACTAACAGGACGAAAGTGACAAATACGAAAGTGCAGGTTAATGGACGTGTGGCGTGAGAGCATGTGAAAGGGTTAACACTGTACAAAGAGAGGAGTGAGTAATATCAGTCCAAGTTAATGTAGTGTAGTGTAGTAGTCGTGTCCCTATACAATTTGGTTGTGTTCTTTGGCGAGTGCTAGGTAAACGCATACTGTCAAGATTCACCATGCAAGCAGGAGTATTCTTCCCCCCACTGATTCTTCCCTGTATAAAGACCTCCCATCCTCTCTCAGTGAAGGCAGTATCAAGTGAGATTAAGTGACTTTGTAAGTCATCAAGGCCATGTCTTGTAATATTGATCTGGTATACAGGGTGAAATAGGGTAATCATTGGAGAAGTAATTATAAAGGGCCTCAGCTCCGGTCCTCCTCCTCGCTGTTTATCGGCGCGCTCATTAAAAGACATTGGCAGGCAGACAGGGCCTATCTCTCCATTTGCCAGTCGACCACACCGTAAAAGTCGGTGGGTCATGGCTCCCGGTAGTGCGATAAGCGGCGTGCGCCAAATTGGAGGAGGACTGATTACATCCCCGAGGAGATGTGTGATGAAGCTCTCGGCTCCATCTGAGCTGTCTACTTCTATTTCATCGAGCGCTCCATCTCTTTTAGCCTTCCTCTATCACTGCTCAGCTAAGACTGCCTTCACTCTGTCTGCCGCTGTGTTTGGACATCACTCTTCTCTCTGACTTGTTCTTTAATTAATCTTAATTAATCTTTTTTCACTGAAAGTAAATGGGGCTAATGCAGTCAAACCATCTGTCAAACTGGTGATACAATGGCTTCTAATCATAGTTTTGGACATACCCCGAGGAAAAAGTCACCCAAACGTACAGCCCAGATGGATCTCATTTAGATGGGATCTATGCAGCACCCTGTGGATGAGGTAGCATAGCATGACAGATGGGAAAGACAGAGTCTGACTTTGAAAAATCAGTTTTTAGACCCTCAGATGAATTGTTTTGTCCAACCAAAATTTGTGCCACAGACAAACATTGATTAGGGATGACCAAGTCAAATAAATCATCTGTATCACAGAATGAGTGGTACTAAACTGCAAGTGGGCAGGACTAACTTTCTTTTTCTTTTGTTCTTTAAGGTCCAGTGTGTAAGATACAGGGCATGAGTTGTTATGATGAGGCTGTCTCTGTCCTCGTTCCCGGTGTTTCTCCTGTGTTCTACACAAACAGCGACCTCAGTGGCTGCGAAATTAAGCCAATGTAGAATTGCCAAAACCTGCAGTTCCTCAAATGTCCACTTGAGGCTGGCTACAGAACAAGTCAGTTGCCATGAGATATATCAAAATGTCCAACTTCAGAACAGAAATAAACATGGTACAAAAAACAGGAAGTGAGGAAGTACTGCTTCCTGTTTCATGGGGACTTTAAGACTTTCTTATCTTAGTACAGATATTTTGGGGGGAAATCATTGTTAATGTTCACTGTGTTCCAAAAGTAACATGGCTTAGAATTTTTTTCCTCTTCCCAAGAAAACCCAAAGTTTGTTAGACTTTGGTCACACTGAGTTTGAGGAAGAAAACCAACAGAGGATGTGAGCTTAACCAGCATCGGAGCTGACAGAGTCTCCACCCCAGCAACCCTGCTGTCAAACCCAGCTGCTCCTTAATAATGTACCTGCACCGTCTACAGCAGTAGTATGCTGAGTGAGGTCCCACTCCTTAGCTGGCCCACACATAATGCCTCGGGGCACTTCAGGAAAAAGCATCAATTAAACAAAGATGAATTCTCATGGCTTTTATAGCAAAGCTTTAATACAGAAGTGTTTACCTCCATAGCAAAATATAGCCACGGGGCATAAAGCTACATGCAGTTAGGAAGGCTGTGGATGTGGCAAGATGTAGGAGGTCTGTACCGGAGGACACATTTGAAGAAGAACACCAGCCGTCTGAACAAATTCTAAAAAATGTACAACATGACAGCATGGGAATAAATTAATAAGAACACATGTAATTGGTTATTCCAGTATGTTCATAAAAATGATATGATTACAACTTTGGTTGTATTTGTTTGTTTATTTGTTAAAGAAAACTTACTCCAACTTAACTTTGCTTTCCCCAATTAACGGAAAACGACAAGCCTGTTCCTTTGTGGAGGGCCAATTAGCTCACCAAATTCAACTGTCATCCGCTGAGTTCACTGAATTCTTGGGAGAACTGGCCACCCACAGAGCTTTACACTGCTGTTTTTACCTCCCTATCGCACTTTATTTCAGCTAATGAGCAAAGTGCCAGACAATAATCAGATACACTCGTTTTCCTCTGATAATATTTGTGTAAGCCATGTTCTCTTCTGTAGCTTGTGAGCAGAATATAAGTACAGACTGGGATGTTGTGTAGGTCATGTAAAGAATCAAGGTAGAAGTTAGGAAGATGAGATTATGTATCTTATTGAATTGAAGATACATAAAGAGAAGCTAATGATTCTTTTGTGTGTGTTTAGTTAAATATCAGACAAATCCTGGACAAATAGCCACAACATTTTGTACAATGACGTCTTCCAAACAAGAATTCCTGACACCACCAGCAGCTCAGTTTTTTGAGTTATCCAGTGGAATATGTCAACATCTACTAAATAGATGACAATTTGCTTCAGATGTGTATGTTCATGGTGTCCAGGAGGAATCATAGAGACCTTGTCGATCCTCTGACATTTCATCTTGTCCCACAATGAGGTTAAGTGATATATCTCAACAACTATTGGATGAACTGACCATTAATTTAGGCTCACACATTCATGGTCCCCTCAGGATGAACTGTCCTCTGACTTTTCATATGGTGCCATCATCAGGTCAAAATGCTAGTTAATGATATTCCAAAATATACAAATATATAGCTGTATATATAGCTATAAAAATGAGGAAAGACAAAATCTAAAACATACAACCCCGGCAAGTCATTAGAGAAGAAAGGAAATATGACGTGGAATATTTAACAGTGAACAGATTGTGGAGGTTCACGCTTCATGTCAATAGTAGCTCCAAATAGTTTTAAAAGTCAATTAAAAATAAATGAAGAAGCAGATGAAAAATAGATGAACTGTATTCATGAATTCAAACACACTGTGCCACTTGACACTGTTCAGTGTAGAAGCCCACTTACAGAACTGCTGGGATATTTAGTGTGCGTATGCTGCATTTTAATTTCATTATTGAAACAAAATGAAACAAGCTCATTTTAAGAGCTTCTGTTGCAAAGTAAAGCTGAGGAGAGAAAATTGAAATCTTGTGATAAACCCTGTGCTTTAACTGATCTTTATAATCACTGATGGCGATTACTTCTCACTGAACTCAATGATTTCATATTTCACAGATTCCAGAGTTCTCCTATTCCTTTTGTCAAACTGATATTTACTCTTTTATATTCTCTTCATCTATCCATATTATTCACTAGATAAGACGGGGATAAAACCTCTGAGACTTTCCTTCTGGACTGTGGTGTCATCATGACACTGCTGCACTCTGTTTAACATTACACTAGATCATAGGCTGTACAGATTGACTGCAAAAAATAGACATTTATAGATACAACACTGCAGATCATGTGAAGTCACTGCATTGACTGACCATCAGAGATTTCATTAAAGGCCAACACAGGTGTTGCCATTCAGTCAGACTGGCCTCTGGTCAGGTGAAGCCGGGTGATGCTTTGCTGGAGTTACATGAGGTCAGCAAACCAATAACACAGCATGTGAATGTATGAAGTGAGCACAAAGTGGAAAAAGATGCAGTCAAGACTATGGACTGCATAAAACATGGACATGATATCTGTGAGAACAGGTGAGTCTTATAAAAATTCAGTCCTTAAGATTGTGTTTCAATCAGTGGCTCATCATTTGTATTTGCCATTTTCACATTTAGGAAATTAATTTCAAATATGTTCAAATATGTCTATGGAGCATCCAGGCCATTTTATTTTGTCAAAGTAGGGGTTGGTTGAAGCCACACAGCTAGAAACAGGTTGGCAAAGGAGGGTGCATAGGTCATGCTCATTGCTGTGCCTCACAGCTATCTGTACAGCTGGTCCTGCAACAGAAATACATTTTATTCCAATGTCCATCTTATGAGTTCAGCAATAGAAATCTGTTGAGGAAACTGGTTCATTATTTGTAGGAAATGTTGCAGAGCTTGTAAGTTGTATATTTCTGCTATGAAACATGTATAATAATTACACATCCATTGTAATCATCTATGCGTCCCCAACGTTTGATACTTGGGTAACATCCTAATTGTAATACTTTGGAAAAACTGGTTTGATGAGGTTAGGACAGTTAGTTTTGGATCTGAGTTTTGTCAATCTATGGCAGCATGTAGGAAGAAGGCAGTCTAGGATTTCTTTCTAGTAGAAAGGTTACTCTTTCTCTGTAATCCAGTGTCCATCATCATTAAAGTCTGTCTTATATTATCAGATGACATTGTCAGATTTGTGTCGATGGCAGAGAAGTAATGTGTCTCTGTTCTTTTTGGGCTTACTGAGTTCTTTCCCAACACACCTCTTTGTCAACACTCATTACAATGACATCATCACTGCTCCTTAGCCAATGAATGGCCTGTGATTTTCTTTTGGTGAGACTGAATCTTGTAGGATCGTTTTTCTACATCATGGGATATTGTTTTTGTGACGGCATTGTTAGCTGAGAAATCAAAAGTCGACCGTTGTTTGAATGTGTTTATTTTTCAGTGGTCTTGACTTTGTTCAGTGTAGTTTTCTGGATTTTGATTGTACCAGACTCTACAATGCAGACTTAGTAAAATCTGATAAGATCTGCTTTTGTTTGAAACTCAGGTTTTGTAGGTGTTGCAGAAGTGTAGAAAAAAGCAACAGTCGTCAAATCATTCCAAGAGACACATGTTCATTCTCTATCTTGGCACCTGCGTTGAAAAGTTTGCAGGTATGTCTCAAATTTCTAGGTCCTAAGAGGAGACTGGCATACGATGAAGTAACCAGGTACACAATGACTAATTCATTCTGCCCTCACACCAGCAGCTGATTATGTTTTGTTCTTTCCGTTTCCTGTCTTATTTTCCTTTCAGTAAGAAAGATAACCTAACATGAATTCCATTTACAGCCCTACATGTTCCATTTTATTTTTGGACAGTGATCATTGAACTTGTACACCTCTTAGGCATGAAGCCAAATTACATCTGTAGGAGCCATTTGTGTGTGTGTTTTGTTTCTGTCTAATTGGTAACCACCCAGCACCAGGTGTAAAGAATAGAGTTGAATGGTGGTGTGGAGCACACCAGTTCCTCACAGCATCATGGCATCCAGCTGAAAAGCAGCTTTATGTTAAGCTCCAGTCACCAATAACCTACATGGTAATGTTTTGTTTTTTCATTTATGTTTGCAATAAATGGGAACCTCACCTGAAAGAAAAGAAACCTTTGCACAGTATTTTGTTTTGCCTGAAACTGAGTGAAGAGCAATACTCAAGCCACCATTAGTGACTAATCGAGTTTCTTTTTGGTACTCACAACAACATCTGCAACCAGGACCATATACAGTATAACAAAGAATCTAATATTGATTCATTTATAATTAGTTTAGCACAGAAAGCCTAATATGGCTGACTAAATGATTCTGTATGGCAACAAAATTTAGCTAGCACAGTTAGCTTCATATCATTCAGCAACCTCCATGACTGTAAAGTATCAAAAACTGCAGTTCCTCAAATGGCCACATGAGGCTGAGGCAGTGAGTCAGTCTCCATAAGTCCCCATGTCCAAGTGTCCAACTTCACAGCAGAAATAAACATGTTTACAGTCTGGTACAAAAAAAATGTTTTGGTCTCTGCAGCTTATTTGCCTCAGAGATCAAACTGTTTATATACATGCATTCCTATTGCTCTCTGAGTAAGACCACTAGGGGGCACCGCAGGACCATGAAGTGGCGTATCATTCTAATAGTGTGATCACCTACATCCTCTGACATCACAAAACTATACAAATATTATTTCAAGCGAGCAGCTTCTCTGCTTTTGCTCCATTCAGATCAAAACATGTTGAGGCGTTGTTCCAGCACACCACCTTCTATCTGTTTCTAACACTGATTTATTACACTCATATGCTCCTATAATGATGGTTGCTGTGGTGAGCTTTGCTCTGGGTTCCCCTCGCTGCATTCCTCATCTTCGACTTGCAATTAAGCGCCAGTTTTGGCTCCGACATCTTCCGAGCTCCATGATTTACTTAAATGGCTTTATTTAAATGAGCATGTCCAAATCATAATAACCCAGATTAACGTAAAAGCAAACGTAGGCCACTCCACTCCAAGCTGTTTAAAATCAGTACACACACGTGTTCATATGCATGTAAAGACATCTGAATGACTGCACGTTCACACTGATAAAACACGCCCTGTTGATGTAAAACAGCCAACAGCGGCCTCTCTCTCTATAACAAGATGATACCTGATGCTGATAGTGAGTGGACATGTGGACGGAGCTGGGTAATGTTGGGGTAGTGAGTGGCCAGTGACAGACACGCTGCTTGAAAGGACTTTCTTTGGTATGGAAATTGGGACTGCAGAGAGCAGATATGATAAAATATCTGACTTTCACACAGAATGCCAGGGGCTGTTTGGACATCTGCTGTGTTGCTGTGCAGCTATCTGGCCTCTCGGAAACACATGGGAAATCAACATGCACACATTATTTCAGGCTTCATACGCATGGACTCTGTGGTCAACCCACACAGTCCTGTATTTAAAGGAGAAGACCACCCAAAAGAGCAACCGGCGGTGTGTGTGATGCATTTTGTTCTCATTCCCACGGATGACTGGCCAATTACAGCCAAAGAGATGTCACGTTGAGACATCATGTTGTCTCCGTCGTGGACGATAAATGTCAGGTGTCAGCCCCCTTCAGATTTAAAGAGAGAAGTCTTCCTCCTGCGCTGATGTTCAACAATCATACAGGCGGGAATCCATCAGTCAAGAGGCAGGGAGACCGACCAGAATGCAATGCTGCAGCTACGAGACATGTTGTTTGGCGCTCTCGCTCTATCCACCTACATGAATAACCCAGAGCTGATCACAAATTCAACTGAGCTGTATGTGCACTTTGGAGCAGGAGCATCCGGTTACGTTTATATTTATGTATATTGTTTTGAGTCATATGAGGACAGAGAGAAAATAACGTAGATATGAAGGAGGCAGAGAGAAGAATGAGGAAGAGCTTCACAGTATCCATGGGTAGAAAGAGACAGAGCAGCTAGTGCATTATAGACATGCAGCAGACTCTTCCATCTGCATGCTCAATACGTGAGCCTAACCCTAACTGTCTAGCTTGGCCTAGCATTAAGGCTGGAAACAGTAATAGTCCATCTGTTTAGCAGCAGACTGTTTGACCAGAGCACAGTGCTGAGTTTACATTGACCAGATAAATAATAGAATCCAGTGCAGTTCCTTGACGCAACAGTTATATGATTTTGCCAAATAGTTGTCAGTCTAAAAGGAATGACATTTTTTTTAAGGCATCGACAGTGACACACACCAGTAAAACACAAGACATGTTTAAAACATGTAGGTGCGTTTATACCAAGCCTGTAAAATCTTTGCTCAGTGAATAAAAAAATGCTTCCTCCATTCAAATGTACAGTAATTAAAAGAAAAGGGGTGAAAGATGAAGAAAGTTTCTTGAGAAGCGCGAAGTGAATATAGTCACACTTTATAATCCTCTTGGAGGTAGTGAGCGCTCTAATGAGAACCATCAAACAAGAAGACAGAATCAGAAGAGACTCCGGACTGAAAATGGGCATTTTTGTTCATGTGGGATTTTTTATTGTGCGGTCCTCTCTGCTAATCCAAAATGCCAATTCTAGAGAAACAGCTCCCTCTGGTGGTCTGCTTCAAAACTGCAGCCACACATTAAAAAGTCAATCAGGCTTTGTGTTTCCTAAAATGACCCAGACTACCATGGAAACGTCTCTCCAAACTAGTGTGGTCCTGGATAGATTTCAAATTCGTTTACATTCTATGGTCTGTTCTTGCTTGTTTCTTGCTTTAGAGTATTGAGATACAAAATGACACTTTCCAACGTGAGATTAAGATTTAACATGGTCAGTGTTAATGTTGCCCCCATATGAAGTTCATCAATGGTCTCAAACATGTTGCTTTAGGTTGTCTTTATTTAAAACAAACATAACTGTATAAAAATGCTCTTTGCTGTGAGCGTCACCTTTCTTTCATGGGAGTTGAACAGTGCTTCATGTCTCAGGTTAGAGTTCTGGAATAAAGCAGACATGAGTTCCATCTATTCGTATCTGCTCTGTGTTCTCTTGATGTTTGATCCAGCTCATGTTTGTTTGGCAGCTGTTCAGTCATTATTACCAACTGTAATTCTGCATCATGTCCAGCAGATGCTGCTATAATACACTGTAGGGTGGTCTGTGGCCGGTTTCTGCTAACTTTGTGTCAACAGTGTGTTGGTGTCCGTCTGTTTCAGTGTTGTCATTTTGTTTGTTTGGTGTAGAAGATGACTGGCCTGCACAGAGTCGTGATCTCAACCTCACCAACACTTCTGGGATGAACTGGAACAGACAGTTAGGTCCTGACGCCCAACATCAGTCATCATTAATGAAAAATGTAATGTTTAAGAGAAAGGTAAACATTCTTCAGAGGCGGAAGAGAATCAGCTTTATTGATAGTTTAGTTGACTAGTAAAACCATTTTTAGATACAGAACACTTTCACTGGCCACAGAAGCATCAAGATCTAAACCCATCTGATAGCTAACAGACAGACCTTCAGATCAACTGAGTTACTCTGACCACTTTGAATTATGAAATGGTAAAGTTCTACAGTATATGAAGTATGCTGTGTGAACACAGTGATACAGTATGGGAACTGGAAAGATGACCTTTAAACATGCATCTGAAGGCCATCTGAAAGAGTCCGGGTACATGGACCACAACAAGGAGGGTTTAGAATGAGGCTCCTATCCATCCCTTTAAAAAAATAGAACTCTGTATCCTGAAATCTACACTAACGCTGCCATAACCCACCACACCGTCACCATGGTAACCTGTCAAAGCAAGCTTTCCTGGCAAAACACAAACTCATCAATGTGCTCAATAATGTGACAGCAGACACAGTAAGAAGGCAGAGAGAGGACAGACGAGTGAAAGTGAGTTAGTCAACAGGTCACGTTGCCGTCGCCGAGTGACAACAACCAAACTCTGACCTGGAGGATCCTGACACACTGCAGGGACTGACAGGAAACAGGTTTGGACCAAAAACAAGTGTGTGTGTGTGTGTGTGTGTGTGTGTGTGTGTGTGTGTGTAAGCGAGTCACCAGGCAGCTTTTTGCAAAACATCATCTGAATTTACAACAGAATAAAATGTGTCACTTAAAAACATTTAAAATCAGAGCCTGGGAAGTCCTGGAAGTTAACACACATTTCATTGAAACATATCACCCTCCATTTAGTCACACCCCTCCACCATCACTTCATTCATGCATTTCTCTTTTCAACTACCAAATCATTGCAACATGGCAGATAGTCCTGAAATGTTGACATCCGACTGATGTCACCGACAACTCAATTCCTATAGACTTTAGAGGAAATTTGGATTTTCACTCCAAATGATCAACATAAAATAATCAAAACTTAAATACTGTGACGTCGTCCTTTTCTGGAGGTTTGCTGCTCAAGGTTTCCTCCTAAAGAATGATTACTTGACTCAAAGCTGCCATGTGAGAGAAATCTAAGCAGAAGCAACAGTCAGAAGAACTGGATGACATGTGGACCTTCACGTTAGGAAGCAGAATGGTCGATGGAAGCAGGAGAGGATGAGGCATCCTGACTTTCAGCTCTGAGCACAAGACAATGCTAAGATAATCACTACTATGTTTCCCATAATGCAACACAGAAGCATTGCTCTCCCAACCCTCCCTGCCTGGACCGTCCATGTTAAACTCAGGACCTTCAGTTTGGCTCACAGGCTTTCTGTTAGAACTTTGTCATCTCTGCGCCTAAACTGAGACGACCCTGATGATGTCATAATGATGTCATCAGGGGTAACTTCTCAGACTTAAGGACGTTATAAAAATTTCAAGTTAAGTAGGATTTTTTTTTCATTTTCTGATAATTTGTAAAATTGTTGGAGTGTTCCTTTAAAGAACTGCAAACCTAAAATGAAAATCTGAAATCACTGACAGCAGATGAAGCTTCACATGGCCTGACTGAGTAAGGTTCTGTTAAACTCAGGTTTTTTCTTCATCAGTCTTTTCACAACACCACACGTCTTATAAAGGAGCGCCAGTTTCACAGTCTGTGTGTGTGTGAGTTCACACAGTGACCTATATGTGTGTGCGTGTGTGCCAGGGTCCTTTAGGAGGTCCAGCGCCACCAGGCCACCTTCATGCGGTCCCAGACGGCACCCAAGGAGTCAAAGGCAGGGCGTACATCCAGGATGGAGAACTGGTAGGTGTCTTTGTTGATTTCTCCGTCATAGTAGTCGATGACGTAGCGCACCTCTTTACCGCAGCGGTCAACGATCCAGTCGTGGCGGTCGAAAGGCAGCTCATAGCTGAGGAGGAGGAGAAGCAAAGACATTCAGTGACATGACTGACTCGAGCCATGTGACGATGGAACAGCTGGCTCGTTTCTGAGGTGGACTAAAGTGTGGAGGACTCACCCCATCCAGTGGCGGATGCGAGCTCTAGGCGAGTACTCTTTGGCTTTCCCGCCAAACCTCTTCAAGGTCGGCCCGCATGGACATTCTCTGTGAGGAAACACAAAACAGTCATGGAGTCGCTTCTTTGATGAGACTGGACCAAGTGGCACGGAGCACTGTGGGTTAACTCACGCAGCATGCATGGCCTCCCACTTCAGGATCTCCTGCCAGGCCTGCTCGTTGTTCGTGTTGTGGATTTTGATGATGTTGGTCATGTCGTCAGCAGCAAGGTCATCGTCACGCCAGCGCCACCTGCAACACAAATCACATATTGACTTTCTTTACTGCCACTGTGTGATCGCTGAAGACGAAGCTGTAGGCAGACCAAACACTTTACAGCCAATTTAAATATATATAATATTAACAGGTACACACACATGCTGAGACATGTAATGTAGTCTGACAGAGTGCTTTCTTCCAACAGAGTTATAGCTAGTGGCTGGAATTCAAGGTCATCAGAGGATGTTACACAACATCTGTGCACGCGTGTGTGATGACATGACATCACAAAGTTGAACAGTTTGGACTGACCCTTTGCGCAGCATGGCGTTCCAGAACATCTGCTCAGATGGGTAGACCCAGTTCTTCTCTGTGCTGTGACGGGGAATAGTGGACTCCTCTCTAGACACAGACAGTGTGAAGGGCTGGTCTGGAGCGGGAACTTGGTTAGGAGGAGGCATCTGTACACACACATACACACACACACAGTTATATAACTAATATAAGTACTAATCTCACAGCACCGACTCTCTCCTTCCGTTCCTAAAGTGGTGCCTGTACCATGTTTGAAGGGTCGATGTCACTATTCGCTGCTGCAGCCTTCATGGGACACCCCACAAACTCATAGGCCCGTTCCTGGTGAGCTGGAGCTGCCTCTGCTTGATGCATCGGACACTCCGCGGGAGGTGACGCTGCAGGAAACAAGAGCACCTGATCGAGGCATGCTGGGTACAAAACCACGGACAGTACTAGCCTATAACTGAGACTCACTTTAACCACACAGCAATGTGAAGAACAGTGAAATAAATATGTAGAAAACGCAGCAGCAGGGAGGCTAAAGCAATCCAGAAGAAATGAAATGTTAACATACCTTTCACAGGCTGAGCTTGATGCATGGGACACTCTGCAGGTGGAGACGCTGAAAGGCAGATACAAAGTGTCACGTCATTTTAGCATCCATTGATAAAACAACATGATATAACACAGCGTGATAGAACATGGGCTCACCTTTGGCAGGCTGTGCTTCTTGGTGCATGGGGCAGCCCTGAGGAGGGGCGGCCATCATGGCCTCAGCTCTGACTGAAGGAGAAGCCGGTGTGGACAATGAGGCTCCCATCCTGCCTCGAGGAAACAACACACACACACACACACATTTAATAATTCATGTAGACACTGGATCTAGCCTGTCCACTGTACTCACTGAAGCACAGTTCTGAGCACTTCTAATCTAACATGTGTGAGCACAGAGTACACGGATTTATTACACACATTACAATATCTGATATGTTGCTGCATCAGTCCAGGTTAAAGTGTGCAGCTTCAGTGATGTTCACAGAACACTGAGCAGAGTCAGTGAAGGTGTGAAGGAGATCAGGTCACTGACAGCTCGATGTGAGCCGACCTCCTGTTAAACTAAAGCCGTGACGTCATGACCAGTTATCCTTGATTAACCCCTAACCGGCTGACGTCACCTCTGCGCTCCACCTGGCTAACTTCACGACCTGAACCCCACCGACACGTCCGGATAATTCTGCGGCTCAACCCGAAGCAGAAGGCGGTGTGAGGGGCCAGCAGTCACCCTGAGGACCGGGATGAAGCTGCTAGCACTAGCTGCTGTCACAGTTAGCCGGGCTACTTAGCAGCTATGCTAACGTTAGCTCGCGTAGACTTGGCGTTCAGACGTGACGTCATGTCAGCGCGGCACGGTGATAAGGACTTCAACAACAGTTCCAGCATAAAGAGTAACACGCGGAGGAAATGATGAATGATAAAGAAGTCACCTGTCAACTCTCCCAATGTCAGCGTGCGGGACACACTCTGTTACCCACAAGGCGTTGCGCAACTGTGCGTAGTGCGTGCCGCTGACGGTGCGTGCACGTGCTGTGTGCCGTGTCCCATGTACGTCATCACGTCGAATGGACGCCAACGCATGGGCGACACGGGCTACAAACACTGACTGTGATTGGCTGAACACACAACCTGTGTGTTCACCACTGCACCCTGAGTGTGTGTCATGTGTTCTCACAGACACACACTCAGGTGTTACTCATGGTGTTACTTTAAATTAACACCATGTTACATCACACTCAGCTCTCCTTGTCTTTAAGAAACACTGATGTATACATGCAGTGCAGCTCAGAGCTTTGTGAACCTCTTGAGCATTTTGGAGTTCTGTTGTTTCACCCTAATTTCCTTACTTAATCAAAACCATTATTTTTATATAAATTTTATCAGTTCACTATATTCAAAAAAGTTTTTGGTCAACTTACGTAGGTGCAAAAGTTTGTGAACCCTGAGCTGCATTGGTTAAAACAAGCAGTGACATAGAATCAGGCGGGACAAACTGATGTCTAAATGAACTACTGAAATTGACCAATAACATCAGAGATGTTTAGGGACGAAATTGTGCATCACTGATTGAAACAGAGACAAAAACCAGGTCACTTTAGTCTTAGGTGAACCCGTACAGGTGAATCATGCAGAGAGGAAGCAAGATCTCAGAGGACCTCAGGCACAGGGTAGTGACAGCACATTTGTCTGGGGGAGCTATGAAAAATCTGAGCTTCATCGTTCCAGCGTGAGGCAGATCATCTACAAATGGAGAGCACTGAAAAAGACTACAACTCTGCAGTGGACGACCTTCTAAAATATTAACAAGAGACACAAGATGATTGGTAATGGCAAATATCCTCCAAAGTAGATGTGAGAGGCTGATGAGTCATTACGGAAACTGTTTGGTTGAGGTTAGGTTTAGGTTTGGTTAATCCTATTAACTGAAGGGGTTCACATATTATTGTACCCATAAAAATCAGATTTTTTTCTTAAATGAACCCTTTTTTTAATTGAGTCCATTATTTGTCAGTATTGTGAATTGGGGTATAACTTATCATTAAATATGGTTATTTTAGTATTTTTTACAAAGAATCTGACAATCACCGTATTGTTCACAAACTTTTGGGCAGCACTTTATACAGTTCGTCCTGTAGTAGTGGCGGTTGGCCACTAGATGGCGCCCAAACACCACATTATTTTTTAATTGAATTTCATTACTGTTTCTTGCAGAGAATATTAAAGCTCATTTATTCCCTCCTGTCTGAAGTCCATGATGTGTTAAAACAATGACAAGACAATTATTGATTTCCTTCAAGTATCTCTGCAGCAGACGTGACGTCTCTAATTCACCTCTTTCTGACACTCTCTGTCCATTTATGTATCCTGTTGCCTTCTGAATCCATCAAGTACCCGACAGTTTATTCACAAACCTTCAGCAACCAATAAGTAATCATACCCTCTCTGTCCAAGGCTTGCTTTGTCTGAGTTGTTTTGGTTCAAATGTCATTACACAGAAATATGTTTTGGTGGTTGAGTACCATATAATACTATCAATAATAATAATGACCTGAACTGGAGCTAGACTTTGAAACAGAGTTTCTTTGGCAGAGCACATTTTGAGCTGTGAATTTAGCTCAACCATCTCTAACACTCAGTTAAAGAAATTTAGGCCCAATAAATCAGTTTTCAATCTTTGACTTTGAAATTATAAAAAAAAAAAAAAAAAATACAAAAAAAAAATAATACTGAGTAAATTCAGGCTGGTGTTCCTGATGGAGCAACTTCAGCCCAAAATGTATGTGCAGATTCTATGACTTTTTGTTCATGTGTGACTATCAGTTCATTTATTTATCTTCTTGTGTTTAACACATTGCTCATGTATTTGAGTATTTTTAATAATATATTTCCATTGATTTTCACTGGATGAGGAAGGGTTTTCCTTTGTGATGCATATTCCTGAACAAAATTACAATTAATTAAGTAACCAAGTCGTGTTAATCCTGTTTGGATATCTTTTGTACTTTTATAAAAATTCCCCAAAGCATCACTGTTGGAAGTATTTGCAATGCACAGCTCTATTAAGTTTTTGTGCTTTTGTGGTTGTAAACACCCACACTGACAACAGGGTTAACATTGTGACATTACTTCGACGCCAAAAGAGATTGCTTTGGGTTTGGCTCTATTAGTTGTTTGTATGTGTAACTAATCTGAGTTCTGGCTGCGCCTGGAATGAGAACACAAACCCTCATCACAGCCTCCTCCAAGTGTTCTGGGAGAAAGTGGTAATGCTGTTTGTTGTGGAACGCTTCATAGATCTCGTATTAAGTTGCAGGGATTTAGTCTTCAAGATAAATACCTTATCCTTTTGGCAAACAACACATGATGTTTTCATGATACCTGAGACCTTTTTCCCCTCCTTAAGGACTGACTGAACATTCGAATCAAAGACCAAATCCATGAAATCCTCCAGACTGCAATTAATGAAAAGTATGTGAAACTTAACGCCGGCCTCGCTGATTAAACCCTGGCTTTTCACACAGGTCGCTTCATTTATGTTGACCATATTGAGGTGGAGGAGTTTCCTAATTTCTTCCAGAGCTTGAGCACATATACAAGACGCACACACTCCGAGTCAGTGCCAGAGCCCAGTAAATGTGTTTGTGAATGTGTATTCTCGTGGTTCCATGCGTGATACATGTGATTTCCACACAGCTGTGATATGTATTACTATGATGCTTTTGTAGTAAAAGTTTTCTAATTATCCTTTAACACACACACACACACACACACGTTCACTGACACATGCATCTGCTGTCTGCTTACAGTATGTGTGTGTTTTAAAACATTCTCTAAGGCACTAAACCAGCTTCTTAGACTAATGCAAAACAAATGAACCCATACACAGCTGTTACCGGACAGATTAAGGATCATAGAGGTCAACTAGACGCCACTAAACCCTACGCACTGGACCTTTAAGACTTCTTGGTCTTGACTTGGGATTTGACTTGGGACCTCTCACTGTTGACTTAAGATTAGCTGGTTTTGACTTGGAAGTTGTTGGTCCTGACTTAGGATTTGCCAAAGGCAAAACCATTCACATTACACATAATTATTTGATCCACTGTCCATGTAAAAACAGTTATTAGTGCACCATCAAAATATGAACTGTATTAAGAGAAGAGCCAATCAGGTGCTTCGTTAGTTAGACTTTTTTGCATTCCCGCCCGTCTCTCAGAGGTTTTTCTGAGAAATGAGTGTAGGTTGCAGATGTGAGATCAGGTGTATTTCAGAAATGTCACAGTGTTTGAATCCAGCCTGTAAACACAGTGGGATTTAGCTCAAGTTTAACAGCCTTTTTTTTTTTTGGCCTGCATCACATACTTTGTTTCTGCACGTCTTTGTACTCCTGATTATTTCCAGTGCATCCACAGCTGGGACTCAAATGATGATGAATGTGTTATTTTCAGCTTACTCTTTTTGAGATGTTTCCTTCATTCAGTCTGTCTTTTTTTTTTTTAATCTGTTTTTGTTTCCCCTCACTCTGGCTTTGATCAGACACATGAGGGGACAAGCTCACGTGTTTCTGCTGGAGAAACTCAACTGGAGCCTGTATTTACACAGACTGGCCCTTTAGAGGCTTGAATACTATAGGAGGAGAACAGTAGGGAAGAAAATGGCCTGAATTATATAGGTAATGTTTAAGACTTAGCATAGAAATCAAACAAGTCAATACATTTTTTTCATTGATGCACTTTGTTAAATGTTAAAAGAAGGTAGTTAATGTAATCATACATAAGATACATGGTATGGTGAAACAATCAAGAACTCCCTTTCAAAATCCTATTTTTCTTCTGTAGAGTTGCAGTTTTTTCAAAGTTCCATCTGAAATCTCTCCAAATATTTTCTCTTACCATCCAGCTGTCATAATAAAGATAACAGAAGGCCTAAAAGGTCACGAAATTCTTCCAGAAGCTTGTTCAGTGCCATACCTTTGCAGAAATAACCTTTACAGGCAGGAGTGTTGGATGAACTTTGTGGCCCTGAGTTTGCCTTTTGTGTAGGTTGTCCAAGTGCTTATTAGAATTGTTAGCAAATGTCTTCAATTTATTTATTTATTGTTAAAACGTAATGACATTTTCCCAGCTTGAATTTCCCTTAATAACTGAATCGAAGGCTTTGCATCATATCTTCTCTGAATATTGTGTGAATCTAATTCTTATTGCCTTTGCTCAAGTAGGTCCTTCTGTTTCTGCTTAGAGGCGCATAAAATGATCATTCTTCTAGTGGTGTTCCCTAATGAGCATGGGTGATGCTTCAGGAGATGAATCTGAAGATGAAGTTCAGCTGTTCTTTTAAATATATTTCAAACTCTGGGTGGCGAGAACGATGTAAATTAAAATAGCTGGCTCCAAAACTGTGCATGGTTTTACTTCCCAACTGAGAAAACCACACAATGAGATGGTGATGCTGCCCAGGTCACATCTAATAATGCTGTGCACATGATTTTAGGAAGAAGAAATAACAAAACCTGCTAACAATACTCTGCACATGTCCACTAGCTCCATCTTGATAGGCTACCTGTAAGCGTTACTCAGGGGTGAAACAACTACTCCAACCACCTTCTGGAAAGTTTCTAGAAAATCTAACAAATTCAAATTTACTACACTGACAGGATGGACGTTTCACTGGGTGAACCAGGTATTGTGAAACAAGAATGCCTTCACAGCGCATCATTTGTACAGAAATACTGAAACACAGCATTTTGGATAAAAGCAGAAACACAATTCTCTTGGCTGCAAAATGTATCTGTTACAGCCAAAGACAAGACACACACGTTTCTTCATTTATTTTGCTTTGTTCAGTCACATGAAACAAGGTCAACAACACAAGACATAGCAGCCAGCTGGTGGCTGGTGACCCTAGTTACATTTCCTGCTTGCCCAGCTCCCCGTCAGCATTACCCTGCGCCCTGGACCGGAAAACTTCCTCTTCCCGTGGTCCAAGATGCCTGTGGTACAAACACAAGCTGTTTGTTGTTGTTGTTTCCTTTATATATAGTTTATCGCAGGGTCTCCCGTACGTTCAGGATTCTTGCGTGATCTTGCGTGAATACTGCTGGCTCACTTCGCTGCCGTTACGCACCCGGTGGGGATTGATGCCGGGCAGAGGACGGAGCTAAACGTCCCTGGTGTGACTCCCCAGTAACATTAGCTCAACAGATAACAGCAGCTAGCAGAAGTTTATTTAAAGTCTGTGTACAGTAAGAATAAATATGTGTTCTGAGCTTGTCAGAGTATTATTAACCACCCAGCCAAATTTGAATGATTAAAAATATGGAGAAGTTTATGAAATGAGGTGTTAAAATCGGTAAAATGAGCAGTACTTTGAAACACCGAGTGAGATGAATCCATCTCTGTCTCTCTGCTCCGCTCGCATTTCAGTAATGTATTGTTCAAAGTCTTTTCACATGTTTTCAGCAACTATTTTCCAACATATTTAATGTATTCGAAAGAAATCTCTGTATTCTCTTCACTGCCCATCAGGAAACTGTGAATCACATTGAGTTGAGGCAGAGCAGCCGGGAAACATCAGAGGGAAAACCAGAAAACATTTTCTCCATAAAATATGATCCAGTTTCACCAAAATCAGTCAAATAGTTGGTGGTGTGTGACTTACATAAAGAACAGACGTATGAATGACAGAGACACCGTTGACCTGTTTACAAGTCAGTGTAGCATCAACATGATTTAAAATTCGTTTTTTTTAATGGTAGAAAAGTTACATGGTGCTGCTTTAAGATTAGAAGCTTATTTATCTAGAATTTGATAAGGCAGTAAACATCAGCATCCTTTTGGTAAAGAGGGCAGATGGAACTTGCTCAGATTTTCTTGTGTTGCAGGGTACAACCAGCATGCAAAGACCATAAAATTATTAGCAGCAGCAACAACAAAGAAAGGCACAAAGCAGATTGAAGAAGCAGGATGATAAGCTTCCTTGTTGGGGTGGCTTTACAGCTGCTGATTGCTGTACCTCAGGCTCAGAGGAGAAACGTGTCATGAGAGGATGGACAGAAGGACACCTGCTGCATGAGGGAAAGGATACAGACTGTATCTGTGGGAGTGAAATACAAACTGTGACCATAACAAATGTCTGGACTCTGGATGTTAGAGTTATTGAGTCTCTGGTGTCCCTTCATGCATCATCATCAAACTATCATTATGATCATTTCTCATATATATTTATATGAGCACACAGACTTTAAGGGGTCAAAAACAATAACCCTCATGAATTTAGGGGTATTTACCCTACATAAAGACAGACAAACCATGGATCATTGGGGACATATAAAGCTCTTATTTTTGGACATCCTCAAACCATGTGGAAAAAGATGCAGCAGGACAAATAAGAACAGACATAAGACACAACAAAACACAGCCAGTCACACACAAGCAAGCCACAATCGCACGCATCTGAAGACCAAAATAAAAGGTTTAAATTCATCCAATGGGATGGCACTTTGATCTTTTAATGTTCTCTGAACTTCATTGCATTTATATGGTCCAAAATACTGAAGGCAGTCTCTTCAAGTTTATGATTTATGTGGGTTATGAAGTGCTAGCCAGTCCTGGAATCTGCTCTGATGAGCAGTAGTTTTAACTTGAAGGAATGTGAAATACTGAGGCAGCTTTGCTGTCTGTTCAGAGCTCTTAAACAGGAATCATAGTGTATAGCTGTCATTTTTCATATAGTGCACAGTGATGAGTACGATAACAATCTCCTGTAATGAAACACAGGACACTGTGATAAACTGAATCAAGTTATTTTAAGGTGGAATGAGCAGCGTGGCAATAGCAAGGACATGTTGCACAATCATTTTCCTGTCCTCAAAAGAAAAACTTTTTATTATTATTGCAGTATAATAAAAACCCATTTTTATCTTCAGATTCTCTGCCAGATGAGGTTTAAAACGAGATCTTTAACTGAACAAATAAAAGATATTTATAAAAAGTAACATTAGTGAAGGAAGATGTAAAATATGGGTTCATTTTGTCTTATCAGCTTTCATTTCCTGCACAGATGCCTGAGGAACATTAAAGGCAGACTGTAATCTACTCATGACTTGACCTGGAGAAGATCCACATGCATACAAGATTGTATCATCTGCATAAACACTGATATTATAAGTCTGATTGTGCAATAATATAAGATTCGAAAAAATAATGGACCGAGCACAGAACCTTGTGGTCCCCCCTTGGTTAGTGAAATGGTGGTTGGTGTGTTCTATCAGACAAATATGCATGCAGCCACTTCCAAACATGATTATTCAAACAAACAGAGCGTCTGTTTTTTAGTGAAAATGAGATTTGATAACTAAAATGCTATGGCTACAAAGATGAGCATTGTATTTGTCCAAGTCATTTTCCTAGTTTCTTTTAATTGATTGCTTGATACCTGTTATTTGATGATTTATTTACTGATTACAGTTTATTGTCAATTTCTGTTGAGCTCATGTGTAAATATAAACAAATCTGTCAAACATTAAATGTTCTAAAAATATTATATATAAATGTGGTAGCTGCATTATTGAATGCAGTGAACAGGGTTGAATGCTGAACTTTGTGTTCACGTGGCCATCTGACGTGACTGAAAATACATTCACCTTTGTGTCGACAGCATGCACTGTAAACCACAGTTTTCTATTGAATGCAAAGAATATATTTTCGTGCAAAATTGCAACTTATAGGTTTATGATCTATTCTCTTTGTTCAGCCAAAACTGCATCTGCGTACCTCCCACTGACCTCCACTGAGTATAAACAAAAGAAAAATGCAGAGCGAAAAAAACAATTTGTCTAAATCAAGCCTTTGGGTTATTTCTGGGTTAAAGCGGTCTGGCATTGGCTTCACACCACAAACTGAGTGTTGGTTCTAAATGTGATTTTTTCGATGTGGTTTGGATCATCCCAGTTTTAGCTGAAAATTATAGCTTATGTGCAGTTAGTGAAGGGCTGCCCTGAGGACCAGGGTTTGGCTGAGAAGGAATGGTGCAATACGTAAGTATGACAATACGGGCACAACTGTTTCCCAAGTATTGTTGACTTTGGGGAAATCATAAAAAGATGGCCTCAAACCAATGGGAGAAGCCTGTCAATGCTAGGATGCAGATATGGCAACATACAGAAACATAAAGCTGCATTAATCAGTGTTTTAGATTAACAATGGGTAACATGGCTATGTGTAATTTAAAAGGTAAGATTTATTAATAACTCTGCAGTTCTCTCTTTTTTAGCACCTTTCAGTGAATTGTTTTGTTTTGTAGGCCCACAGCTTTCCTTTATAATTCAATAATAATTCAATCAGCAGAGGTTATGTAGTGTGTGACATGGTGACACCAATCAGACTGACCAGCTCTCAGGAATA
This sequence comes from Larimichthys crocea, assembly GCF_000972845.2. Classification (NCBI taxonomy): domain Eukaryota; kingdom Metazoa; phylum Chordata; class Actinopteri; family Sciaenidae; genus Larimichthys; species Larimichthys crocea. Next base: position 19,764,229 of record NC_040033.1, on the reverse strand, counting down.
CAGATGCTGGTAGAGTCAGCTGCAGTCATGACAGTTACTAGAGGTACATTCACAGCCATTTGTAATGTTCTTTGTCAGTTCTACGTGGTTCTATATTCTGCATGGTACCTGTGTTGTAACATTACCTAAGGGCTAGCTGCTTTGAAAAGACTGAGTATACAGTGTGTGTGTGTTTGTCGGGGAGCGTCTGTACAGCTATGTAGCAGGCCACAGTCTGCAGTGCCAGGACACACTGATTTTACAGGAGGGGGGTTGGTTGTCGCCATATATTTCCCCTTCCTCCAGATCAGCCAATAGCTAAATTCAATTGCCATAGCCAAGTTTCAACCAATAGAGGGATATCACTGCACATCTATAGCAGAATATGTAGAATTCAAATACTTTGTGCTAAAATGATGTGGACCTGAATGCATCAGCAACACTGCTAAATTAAAAAACAGAAAATGTGTTTAGCTGGAAAAAAAAAAAAAAACTTTAACAATGAGCCGCTAAGTGAAGATTGGACTTAAATCTGTCAGGTGCACACCAACACAACTTCAGCCTAACAGAGCAGACAACAGTGCGAGCTGGGGCCTGCAGAGAAGTGTGGGTGAGGACAGGTCATCAAAGAACAGTGTCATCCATTACTATCATGGCCAATAGCAGTCTATGAGAAAATTATTTTCGTATTCTACATAAACTATACAAAATATAAATAAAATAAATAAAAATAAAAAACAGTTAATGAATAATTTGTATTTTATTTGGTATTTTTCGTCTTATATAAATATGCAATATGCAAGATCTGTCCATGCTCATAGATAAGAAGGCGACATCAGCTTGAAAACTATGGACTGTTGTTTGTTGAAGCGTTATGTTTCTGGAACCATAGAAGGAGACTTTCTTATCCTCAGACGCGCTGCTAGCCCCATAGACATATATACTATAGACGCCGCATTGAGCGGGTTGGTCGTTGGTCACGATACGTCAACAGGTCCGCCATATTGGATAAGGCAGATCTGCCGGTAAACTAATACAAGGAAATGGACTGAACTTCATAAAGCGCCTTTCACAAAGTTCTTTAAGTTAATGCCTCTATACACCCATTCACCACACACTAATATATCTGGGAAACAAACAGGCACCAAAAACACGTATGTAACTTTTAAAGTGATGATTATAAATGTTTACTCCTTATGTAAGCACCAAACCAACGTATGTATTTTTCTAATGCTGACTGTTACTGTGATGATAAATATTGAAATATTTATATTTAACATTTAATCTGTGTCTATAATAACCAGATCCTGTAAATGTATGTATGTATGTATGTAGCTCTGTATGTATGTATATGTATATATGTGTGTGTGTGTGTGTGTGTGTGTGTGTGTGTGTGTGTGTGTGTGTGTGTGTGTGTGTGTGTAATGTACACGTTAGTGCTCTTTATTCAGAAACCCTCATGTCACATCTACATTTCAGGATCTGGTTATTATAGACACAGATTAAATGTTAAATATAAATATTGCCAATATGGCGGCGACGTCAACGTATGATTCAGCGCTCAATGCGGCGTCTATGTATATATGTCTATGGCTAGCCCTCTTCTACGGTGTCCACCATGTTGGGACCACCATATTTCTACAGTAGCCCAGAACACACAAACTAAATACTAACACTAGATCGGGACTTTCACATTTTTCACACATTTTGCGGCCACCATAGTTTCTTATATAACTACAGTACTCCACCAGCTGACATTAAATCCTACACACTGGCCCTTCAAGGCATCATTTAAGAGGCAAGAAATATCTACAACAGACATCCACTATCTACACACTGAATTAAGTTTTCCAGAAAGACATGTAGCCAGCTGTATCCACCCTATTTATACAGTAGTGGGTTAAATATAGCCACATACAGAGCAGAGAACTGGTAATTGTGGCCTTATAAGTGTCTTTTTATAGATGTTTTTCAAACAGAGGGTAAAGACTGTGGCCAGATGTATTATTTGCTACACTAGATACATATAACAGACAGGCTGCTGATGTCATCTGTTATGATAAAGCGGAAAGAGTTTTATTCGGGTGGAAGGGCCCGCCTTGGTCCGCAAACCACCTCAATGAATAATGAATACATTTACATTTTAGTTAGCTATCAGGAACACATATATAACATATAAACGTAACTGTAAACATAATCATGACTATATTCACCTCATTAACTACTACTACTGACAAAAAGATCCATGTTTGCAGCACATCCAGCAGATCAACATCAGCATCCAGTTCAGTTTCTGGACATTTAAGGAATATTCAATCCCCTCTCAATTTTGGTCTCCACCAACTCATTGAGGCTCTTCATCTGCTAAATGTTCCACTTCACTCACCAGCAAATCTCTGACTGTGTCTGCTGCATGCTGCTGAGCAGGTCACGTACAGTGGCTTTATATTCAGAGCTGAAAACAGCTGCCTGCTGTGGCTGGAAATGAAGTTGATTAAACTGAACCAAAGTGGTTAAGTACCCTGTAATCTGAACAAATAATGGGTTTGCCCCCCTCTGGACAAGACTACAAGGTTTGATCAATTATATTAATATTATACTGGGAATCCAGCCACAATTACAGACTTCATATCTATTTTTATATTCTATTTCTGAAAAGAATTTTCAATTTGCTTTTTTTTCCCTTTGTTTTTGTGATTTGTGGCACAAGCACAGTGGACAGAGGTACACACAAAATATGATACAACTGTAGTAGAGTTTGATTGTATATTATGAGTAGGTGTGGTAGGGGCAACATGACTCATAACCGACTCATGTTGCCCCTACCACACCTCAAAGCACTTTTGTCTTTAAAAGCAGTACACCATGTCCCACAATGCTCTGACATGTTGATGATGAACCTGGTGTAGCTTACTTTTCATTCAGCAAGAAACACACGCTCCACACATCACATCTACCTATACTGGGTAAGGGTTTCTTAGTTTTTTGCCAAATTACTCACGATACAGGCAGCCACTGTTTTATTACCAGATATTATGGTGTCATTGGTCAGGGACACTTTGTAGGCCTGTACAGGCATCGTGGTACTGAGTGACTGGGACTACCACTAGTTCCAGCTCTTGTATTCATTACTGGTGCATTGCATACCAGTTGAGAACTACGTGCAGTTTGCTCTCTGTAAATAGAAAAAAGCCATGTGTATGTACATAATGTGCTGCCCGCATTGCTGTTTTGGAGTGCTGCACGCACATGTAAGGAGGTATTTATTAAGTGTGCATGCCACACACACACTAACACACACACACACACACATTGGCAGATGTGGGACTCAGAACATGCAGTCCTTTTAGCTCCATGCTAGGAGGTTTCCTTGGTGTTGTATGATGCTTTGGACCTGCTGCTAACAGTCACACACAGAGTATCATGGTGGCTTCTTGTTTTGGAAACTGCTCCTTAAAGTTGTCAGATGTTAAGCTGTGTCTTTGTTTAGCTGCATGACGGATGCTAAAGACTTATCTTAACTAGGCGAGGATAAAGAGATGTTACAGAATGAATTACGAGAAAAAAAAAAACAGAAGATGATTTATAATTCGACCAATCAAATTAAGATGATTGGGGTGAGCAATAAAGGAATGCCCCAGCCAATTCAAAGAAATTAATCTGGCTGGCTGGATTAAAAACATAAAGACAAATCAAAACCAGAGCTGCAAGCCTACTTAACTAAAACAATGCACAAGAGAGGGCCTGATCCTATAAAGTGTACACTCGTACATTACAATGAGAAGTTAAACCACTGAAGGTCACCAAAAACTTCAGATCAGTCCAGATCCGTCCAAATGAACAAAGAAGTCACAAAAGGCATAAATGTAGCACCCTGAAACACAAATATGATTTAAAATGTAAATGTAAACTTTTCTTGTATTGTTTAGGACGGAAGCATCATCTCTTTAGGAGAACCAGAGGAAGACGCTGTGTCTGTGGGCATTGTCATTAAAAGTTGCACATGTGAAGATGGACGTGTTGCTGCCCAGTCATGTCAGTGGTCTGGATACAATGGTTTAATTGGCGAGGAGGATCCCCGCAGCTGCTGCAAGGACCACCGACGTGGAGCAGCATGAAGCTGTTTGCATAGAAGAATGGAAGTGACAGGAGTTAATACAATATACACAAAGCTTCTGGTTAAGGCTGTGACATGGAGTTCTGAGCTCATCAGGAGCAGTGTTAGAATCTGCTCTCTGGAGAGTTCCCTGAACTGGACAATGCACTTAATATTTGGAGTCACCATATGTCGACTGTAAAAGTTTCAGTTCCAGCCTTAATAGTGCACATAGGCTGTGACTGAATTCATGTCAATAGATTTTGGAGTTGATGGAATTCATGGAATAAAGAGACCAAAACCTTTTTTGATTTTGTAAATAAAAAGTTGAGAAAATAGTTTTGGATTAGTATAATAACTAACCTCTTTCTGAATACAACTCTTTTGGATGTTAATGGATGTTAATTTATTGTGTAATATTATCAGATCTCTGTACACAGAAAATTAAGACAAAAACAAATAAATTGGAGCATTTCAAATGGAGCCAGATCTTATTTGCTGTAAGTGTTTTTCTCTGGGATCAGCTAAATGTCAACTGACAAGTCACACAAACAGGGCAGGCCAGTTGAGTTTCTGTTTTCAGTTAATATAAAATGTGGTTTAAATTGTTTTATGGCTTTCATGAGGCTTTGGTGTTTTTAAGCCAGCCTGGTAAAAATCAAGAAGTAGAGACAAAAACAAAGAACATTAATGACATTCTTAATATGGCTGGGTGTCACCAATATGTCTGTTTGAAGCTTGATCATCACTATTCATATTCATATTCATATTCGTTCACTAATGATAATGATGATGATCTCTAATATCTTTATGTGCAGGTGTTAGCTCACCTTCAGGGATGTCACAGCAGGTGGTCACCTGATGGAAACCAGCTGCTGTGACATCAGCATGCTGTGTTTAACCTGTACAGAGACTTTAACAAAGGGTAGAATCCTCAAGCATCCATGTTGGATCAACCTGTCAGTCAATTCTGCATAACTTTGAGTTGTATATAAAGTCTCCCTCAGTACAGTTGTAATGAACGGGGAAATTAGCTATAGAGACCAAAACTGTTTTTTGTACCAGGCTGTAAACATGTTTATTTCTGCTGTGAAGTTGGACATTTGAACATGGGGACTTATGGAGACTGACTCACTTCTGGAGCCAGCCTCAGGTGGACGTTTGCAGAACTTTTGGTACTTCAGTGTTAGCTTCACTTCACAGACAGCTTGTTTGAAATCTCATTTATTAATGCCATTCTCAGTTTTTTTCTTTTAATTATTTGGGTATTAAAGGTCCATGTTCCATCCTCCTGAGCCAGTCAAGAAAAAAAAAATCTCAGATGATTTTGTCCAGGAAAGACCTTCCAGACGCGAGGACTCTACATCAGGAAACATAAACACCTTCATGGAGTGCCTACAGCAGAGCTTCTTAATTAACCATGGGCTTGGAATGCCATTTTGGCTTCCTTTAAATGCACGTCGGCTAGCAGGATGTTTGCAAGATTAATATTACTTCAGATGTGAATTCATTTGTTTGGACAATTCATCATCCATTCTACATAATCCATTTGGAATTACGTTCACCTCTTGAAAAAACAAATGTTGACACTGACAACTGACAACTTAAACCACTAGTTGCTGTGATCATGAGAATGTGAGGCTTGAGGGTCATGGATAGCTTTGCAGGGCTGCAGCTCAGTGGAGCATCCTACCAGAGGACAACAAACTCAAAGTCAAATAGAAAAAATCAACTCTATAACCACAGACTATTTTATGTATTTTTTTTCAGTGGTAAATGGTAAATGTCTGACTTATATATCTCCTTTCTAGTCTTCTGACCACTCAAAGCTCTTTACACTACATATCTCATTCACCCATTCACACACATTCATACACTGATGGCATTGGCTGCCATGCAAGGTGCCAACTGCTCATCAGTTTGAGGAGCTAACCATTCACACACATTCAAACACTGATGGCGCAGCGTTCAGGAGCTGCTTGGGGTTCAGTGTCTTGCCCAAGGACACTTCGACATGCAGACTGGAGGCGATCGAACGGCTGTTCTACTGACACTTTTCTTTTTGTCTTTTCAATGCATGAATCTATAAAATGAAACTGATAAAACCTACATTGCAGCCACACATAAAAAGATCACAAATAAACCAGGAATGCCAGCTGGATAAGGCCAGTAACAAAAGATAATTAAGTTATGGAATGAACAAGTAAACAAAAACTCAATCTAACAAAGCTTGTCTGTGTTTTATGTGAACCACAAATGTTGATGTCTATAAAAACGTAACCAAACATAATGCAGAGAAAAAAAAAGTCTGCATCTGCATATTAGTGATTACTGATGGAACTCTGCTTAAACAAACTATTAGCAGACATGCTTAAATAGATCACAATGTGGTGTTTTCACCCACTTTGTCACTCCTCGTTTGATTGTTGATGCTCTGTCATTGTGTGGATGTTTTAATTGTAACCTGTGAGTGGACTGCAGATGAAAATGAGCCTCAGGCTAACCCTGATGCAATGCATCAAGTCACACTTATGTTCAATATTGTACATACATACAAAATAACATGAAATAGAAGCAGTCTGAAGTCTACATTGTGCAATTAATAATTAAAGAAATTAATTAAAATTTAATTAAAAATGTAAAATAAGAACCTTATAAGAAAAATAACATGTATGTAATGTATCATAAAACACATTATACATGTTAATCAAATGTGACAGGTTCACATATTTTCTGAAGTTTCTGAACATTTCACATAAAAAGAGAAAGGTTTGCTAATGTTCCTTTAATGTTCCCATGTACTTATATAAACATGTATTTATCTGAAAATCTTGCAGTTTTAGTGTCATTATTTAAAGATTACACAGAATTATAAGACAAGCACTGACGGTACGTAAGTGTGCAGGAAGGAGAAAGAAATCTCCGACAGTCCACTGATGTCTGTCTGTAATTATGATAGCAGCCGATAGCATTAAAAGCCTGTATCCAAACAGAAACGTTTGTTACATCGTTGCAGCCTTCAGGAGGAAATCACAGGTTCTCTTCAATTTACTTAAATCCTGAACCTCAGAGGCAGAAACACAAGTGTCATTCAGATCAGATCAGCAGTGACATGTCACCTGGTAGGAGAAGCAACAGATTGATCCACAGCCCCCCAGACCAGGAGGAGGAAGCTGGAGCACATATAAGACCTCAACTCATTCTAGTATCAGATGAAATGAGACTCAGAGTTCTGGCTCATTTATTGGCATCCTGTAACCACAAAGTACAGAGGCCATTCTGTCTGTGGGCGGCCTTTACCTATGTGTGTGCATGCACATGGCATTTCTGAGCACATTTGGTACACATATGGCTTCAAGGTGTACCCCACCCTGACACACACACACACACACACACACACACTCACACATCGCCATATGGTTACTTTAAGGAGCTTGAAGTAAAAATAAACTCTCTTCAGCTGTGTCCATACTAACCACAGATTTATAGTATTAAAGCTCCACTAATCAATAATAGCTTTATATTAACAATGGGTCCGATGTGTAATGTGAGAGGACTCACTGACAGTCACAACGTGTGAGCTTTCATTAAACCCATTTTCAGCACAAAAGCTCAAAGAGTAGCAATTAGCTGATGAAATGTTGAATTGTTGGTGTCAAAAACTGAGGAAACGCAGGATTCAGCTCATCAGACGGGCAGAAACATGAGTCCAATTTAATAATAAAGTTGCTCCGTATTCGCTGAATGTCTCAATGAGCAAGAATATTCAAAGTTTATGAGGGTACAATATGTCAGCGTATGAGTTTGTCATCCAGTTTTCTGGAGGTAGACAAAAGTCAATGATTAAAGCAGCAATAATATACATTTGTACATCTTTGTAGTAAAGCTGGAAACATGTTATCACCTTATAAAGGTGTTGTGGCAAACATCACCAGGTTATGTTGAGTAATAACTGTTTGTGCAGGGTAATGTGCAGAATGACGAGTGAACACATAATTCTATGAAGCAGTTAATTAAGTTTCCATGGACACCATCAGAATCTAAATAATCACAACATTCATTTTCTAATTCAATTCAATTTTATTTATATAGCGCCAAATCATAACAAAGGTTATCTCATGACACTTTCCATACAGAGCAGGTCTAAGCCATACTCTTTATAATATTATTTACAGAGACGCCATGAGCAAACACAAGCTGACGTGGCAATGAAAAAACTTCCGTTCTTGAACAGAATGCAGCTCATTGGTGGAGATGGTTGTGCTAGATATGTTCAGCTATGTTCAGGCAGATAACTGAGTCTGTCTTCAACTTCCTTCATGTCAACAATAGTTCTGTCATAGTATCAGATTTTCACTACACAGTTATCATAGTGGTGGCATGGTGGTGGTGCAGTAATTAGCACCTCACAACAAAAGGTTGGGACCTGTCTGTGTGGCGTTTGCATGTTCTCCCCATGTCTATGTGGGTTCTCTCTGGGTTCTCCAGCTTCTTCTCAAAGTCCAAAGTCATGCAGGTTAACTGGTGAAAATAAAATAAAGTTTCCCATAGGTGGGAATGTATGTATAAGTCCTGTTATGAACTGGTGACAGGTCCAGGGAAAAAATAAATGCTGAGTCAAATTCATCTTTGGCATTGACACGACTGGACATCGACCCTTCAGTCAGTCAAGCTTCTCGAGAGTGTCTGTGTTAACTTATGTTAAAAAAAAACAATTGATGTCACTAATCGACTCGATTGTAACAATAGTTATAATGCTCTGAGGGATCTGAGTCATTGTTAACACAGAATACAATTTTTTGTCTATTATGTAGCTCTCACTCAAGAATTTCCCCATGTTTCTGTCCTCATGAGAACACACACACACACACACACACACACACACACACACACAAAACACACACACACACACAAAACACACACAGTGCTCTCAGCTGACAGCAGTCTTGGCTCTGTAGAGGACCACAGGTGGCTCATGTTATTTTTCTTTCATTGTACATTTCAATGGCATTGTGAGTCATGGCCTATCTCAACTATGTCAAAGGCAGCGCCTGGAAAACCAAGCAAACAGCTCAATAGTATAAGGGGGATTTACTGCGTAACAATAGCAAACCATATGTTCCTTTTTCCCATCCATCATGGCTGAGCCTCCTCTTCTCTCTTTCTCCTCTCTGACATAAACACACACACACACACACACACACACACACACACACACACACACACACACACACACACACACACACACACACACACACACACACACACTTTCCCATGCAAGACAACCTAGAGGTCTGACTGTGTGTCAGCCATAGAGCTAGTATGAACACTGTACATGAGAAGCTTGTATGAACTTGACAGATTGTTTGTTTTGGGAAATGTAGGGTTTCCATTCACACCTTCAGTGTAACCAAGACATGAGTCTAGGTGTGTGTGTGTGTCCACATACTGACAGGTGGTGAAAAGTCACGCACTGCTGCCTGAGGGACATACACAAAAACATAGTGCTGAGGTTGTCTGTACACACACACACACACACACACACACACACACACAGCTGTACTTTTAATCACCTTGGATACTGCATAGGTGTGAATGGAAACCCCGCACAGCAATGCGTCACATGAAGTGTCTCTGTTGAAAAGGCAGAGAACTAAGCTTCCGTTACTGCAAGTCAAACAAGCCTTCACTATTCAACATAGGACAGCACTGAAGTGTTTGACCTGTTCCAAGAGGTACTGAGAGAGGGAGACACCCTCTAGAGGTCATATGTTGTAGTTAAGACCGCCTGAACTGAGACCAAGTCAAGACCAAGACGAAGGCAAGGCAAGACCGAGACAGAATCAGAAATACTCAGAAATCAGAAGTACTTTATTAATAAATTAAAAAAGTGCAGTATGCATGCATGAGAAAATTGCACTCATTTATTGCACAAGCCAGTTCGATGGCTACTGGACTTCACTTGGAGTGTCTGATATTTTGAGGGAGGAGTTGTAGAGACTGATGTAGGAAAGACTTCTTGTGTCTCTCTGTGGAGCATCTTGGTGCCAGCAGTCTCTGACTGAAGGTGCTCCTGAGTCTGTCCAGCACCTCATGGAGTGGGTGGGGGTCATAGTCCAAGATATCCTGCACCTTAGACAGCATTCTCTTTTCCAGCACCACAGCGAGTCCATCTGCACCCCCACAACATCACTGGCCTTACAAACAAGTCTGTTAATCCTGTTGGCTTCAGAAATGACCTAGACCAGACAATATAACATGTAGCTAATATTTGCCATCTCTTTAGGTGAGGCCCGTGCCTAGGCTCTATTATATACTTTGCTTTTGGATGCTGTTTTACAGATTTGGCTGATGTGTCCTCCCAGACAGACACTTTTTTCAGATAAGGATTTTTGGGGCTGATCTCTGATTGCTGGCAGTTGTGTCGGCCAATACTGATCACTGATCATAGTGTCCATTAGAAGACTTATATTTATTGTTTAGCATGATTTATTAATCTACTAAACTAACTTAAAACCAACTTAAACCAGAGCAGACTACGTCTTGGCCCCCCACTTGAATTGTCAAAGTATTTTCAGGTAATTATGAAACTGTAGCATTGCAAATGAGACATTATCAGGTGAATAATATGAAATACTGGTGATATCCCTGCACTTGTGATCTTGACCAGTCTTCTCAATAAAATTCAGAGTCATCTTTGTAAAAATGCAGTGGAGACCAAGATCTTCAAAATGTTGTCTTGAGACCAAGACTGAACTCGAATACTACAACACTGTCTGTGACATTACAGCATTGACAGGATGTTCTGAAGCCAGAAACTCTACAATTCAACAATAACGACAATGATAGGCTGAGAAACCTGTCAGTCTCAACTCAAAACTCCCAACTCTCAACAACTCTCAACAACTCTCAACAACTCTCAACTTTAATAATGTTTAAATGAATAGATGCTTTTAATCACCACCAAGACACAAAGTGTGTTGTGTCTGCTCTGTTGTTGTGTTGTGACCACACCATTTGCTTCCAAAACTGTATAATAATGATAACAAAATCTGGTAACATTATGGTGAAAGTTCGTTAAGGTTAGGGGAGCTTCATCGTCAAGGTAAGGGAATGATCATGGTCCATCCATTAATTTTCCATAGCCACTTACACTTACCACTACTCTCAGCTGCCACTGGGTAGTTCGTCACATGGCTGACACATAGAGACAAACAACCCTATGGGCAATTTAGAGTCACCAATTAGCCTGCAAGTCTTTGGACTGTGAGAGGAAACCAGAGGAGTACCTGGAGAGAACCTACACAGATAGGGGCACATGCAAACTCTAGTTGGAACCAGGAACCCTGTTGTGTACCACTGTGCCATGGTCATGTTTTTAAAAAAAACATCTCTTTCTTGCTCCGTCATGTCACCTGATGTCCTTCTTTCTACCTTTGTCATTATTGCTGTGGCCACTAGAGAGATTTGGCACTTGAACATGAACAGATCATTTTGGGGTACTTTCTACCAAACCTGTTACTGCTTGTTCTTCCTGGAGGGACAGTCTTATATCTCCAGGGAGAAGCTATGGTATTGTGGGGTTTCCTATTCACTTCAATGAAATAAAGGTTAGTTTCAGGAAAGAAACTAAAGAAAGAGCAGCAACAGAAAAGCCTGCATGGATTACCAGCCATCGCAGGAACTAATACATGAACCACATCAATTGAGATCTCTAAAATTTTAGATCACCCATGATTGTCTTTATAGAGAACTCATTTTCAGATTAATACATTTTGCTCTCAGACTAATCACTTGTGTGCACCAACTCCTGGCAGAAATCTGTGGGCAAACGCTCACTCCATCATCTTAATAAAAGAAGATGGGAACGTGACATCTGGGCGAAACAAGGGAGCTTATACTGAGCCTGTACAAAAACATGCTAACTGTGAACACGCTGGATCTAGATTCCACCACAAACAAACTGCTCCAGAGTGTCTCAGTGCAGTTATTTTGGTTCATACTTAAGTATGATTACTGTGTTCATACCTGCCCCAAATCTGCCCATAATCCAATTTAACCAGACTAATAAGCACAGGTGTGGAAACACTTTAAAGAACCCTGACAGAGGTTCTCATGGATCGTGGCTGCTGCTGTGGTCCTACATGACGTCCACTACATATATATTACTAGTCATTATTGTTACCATATCTCCCTTACAGTTTAGAGTTAGTTGATGATTTGCTGCTGCTGTGCATCTGTGTCTCTCTATCTCTATCACAGGTTCCACTGCTACTGTAATCATTTTATCATTCATTGTGATTCATTGTCATTTTGTCAGTCATTGTAATTGTACAATATGTTAGTGTTGATTAGTTCTGTACACGTGACATCCATTGCACGTCTGTCCGTCCTGGGAGAGGGATCCCTCCTCTGTGGCTCTTCCTGAGGTTTCTTCCACCTTTTTTCCCTGTTAAAGGTTTTTTGTGGGCAAGTTTTTCCTCACTGGAACCGAGGGTCTAAGGACAGAGGGTGTCACTCCCTGTACAGATTGTAAAGCCCTCAGAGGGAAAATGTGTTTTGTGAATTTGGGCTATACAAATAAAATGTGATTTAATTTGAGAAAAAAATGGAGGAAATATACGAAAGGCTTTGTAATTAACAACTTTCCCTCACAAATGAATAATTCATGCCCTTGTACAGGCACAGCTGATATCTAAACATGGCATCTGAAGGATGTCAAAGATAGTACAATGTTTGCCTAACAGGCTAAACCAGGAGTCTCCTACATGTGTCTGTCCAAAAGTCAAAACCAACTGTGTTCAATCCAAGCAGCACATTTAGATCAGACTGTCCAACTGTCACTGTTTATTTTGTGCTGCACAGTGGTGTATGTTGGACAGCGTAGCATCACAACTGGATAAAAACAAAAAGATATGGGAGGACAACGATATGACTCATCTTTATAAACATGATTCAGTGTTTCGGCAGCTTCATACCAAAAGATGTCTGCTAGCCAGCAGACAACACCCCGTTTCCCTCTGACTGACAACACCTCTAACTCTGTTTTCTACTGCAGGAACTTGACGTTGAGTAGTGGCAGACTGGACAATCTAAATGAGCCACCTGGCTTTGAATGCAGATTTGTTTTGATTTATGATGGTTATTCATGCACTGGAATCAGTGATGCAGTACACAAAGTATTATTTTCTCTCCATAGACACTAAAAGGTCAGTGACTTGTGGTCTTTAGAGAAACAGCAGCTTTAGCTACTTTGACAGTGGTTTCAGCTCTAAGCTGCAGTGTTTCTAACCAAAGCTGCAGATATGTGTAGGTGTGTGCAGATCAACTGTGAGCAGAGAAATGAGATCCTAAAGCTGTGAGTGGAATTCATTGTTTGTGTTTACATCAGTGAGACTTGAGGCTTTGTCTTTCATTTCTTATTTATACCTCTGCTCTGTACTGAAGACTGTCTGGTGCTGCTTAAATAAATCTGAAATAATTCAGAATATTCTCAAGCTACAGATACAGTTTTTAAAGCTGCAATACATGACTATGAATTATTATTATATTTAAACTCTTGTCAAATATTTTACATCGTGCTTTGGGTTAAACCAGAGTTTTTAAATCTGGCAGCTGTGGCAACATCTCACAATGAAACAGTTCAAGCAGAGTTATCCAAAGGCATGTCGGAGGCAGCTGTAAGAATGACAACATAAAAACTAACTAACACTGAATTCATAGAGGAACAACAAGTATACACCATATCTTTTCTGTGAACGATTTATAAATATGATATTTGTGGTGTGAGGGAGCATGTTGAGTCCAAAACTGCACATCTTTGACAGGATGAACCTCGTCCAACTAACACATTAATTCTTTATTCCAGAGGGCATCACTATCTGGATCCCATCTACATTTTAATAAAAGGCTGATATGAGTTTCATATATGGGTTTAATTCAGTGCCACACACACACACACACACACACACACACACACACACACATACTCGCAGGCGGACATCTGTAAAGCTGTGTAATAACTGAAATTAAACATCTGGTTAGCGGAGACAGAGACAGACCTGATGGAAAACAACAACACTGAATTTATCATGATGTCTAACTACATCTGCCTTGACAATGGAGCTTTATGCTGAAGCTGGGAGCCAATTGGCCAGTCGGTGACGAATGGAGCCTCTGGCCTCAGGGTTTGTACTGTAGGTCTGACTGCAAACAAGAGACTCTCTCTTCAAAAGGCGCTTTATTCTTTCAGACTGCTGGTCAGAGAGCTGCTGCTGTGGGAGTTGCGTGTGTTTAAAATATTGACTGAAAAATTTAGTGCCCTACCTTCCATATAATTTACCAAGTAAAGACCCCACTGCAGCAAAGAAATCAAATTTAAATCTGCAAAACAAATAACCAAAACTAGAGAGGAGGGAGTGGAGCAGTGTTCATGGTGGCATCAACAGAGGGGAATTCCTGTTCAAAATAATTTCAAAAACTCTTGCCAAGCCTTAAAAATGTTGTGGTACAACAATGAGATGCACGCTTAGATGAGCCATGTCCTCCTCCACCCAACCTTAAAGCAATGGTGGACTGGTAGCTTTCCATTTGAATAGGATTCATCTGGCTGAGCATCAGGAGAAGGTCATGTCGGGATTGCACAGAGTGGAGTCACCTCTAGGCTGCCACCTAGGTACCACTACCACGATCAAGACCCTCCAAACAGGACCAGAACAAAACATGAACTTACTGACATCACTGAGAGGGCAAGAAGCAATGTATTGCACAAATGGGGATAAAGCACCATACTTTAAGTGAGTGCCTAACTGAAGGCATAAATAATGTAGAAATGTATTTGTGTGACAATTGTGTGACCAAAATTGTGACAGAAATAGTAAATAGTAAAAAAATTGAGACAATTGAATGTTGGGGGTATTGTTATTTAGATAACTGGGACCAAGTCCTGGAGTCCCAAAGTAGCTGTTCCCAATAATTTCAAAGAAGAAAGTAAGTAAAATATGTTTTATATTTTTCAAAGTAGCACGAGAAGTATGACAGCTTTACACACTCTTGGCATTCTCTCAATCAGCTTCAATCAATCACTGGAACGTTTTCCAACAGTCTTGAAGGAGTTCCCAGAGGGGTGGAGATGTTTTGGAAATTTGGATTCATCAGCCCAAAGTCCAGATTACCACTGGTCTATTTATCTATATCCATTCCTTGTTTTTTTTGGCCCAAGCAGGTCTCCCTCAGTCGTGGTTTCTTTGCAGTAAATTGACCATGAAGGTCTGATTCACACAATCTCCTCTGAACAGCTGATGTTGAGATGTGTTGCGACTGGAACTCTGAAGTATTTATGTGGGCTCTAATCTGAGGTGCTGTTACTTGATGATTTTTAAGGCTTGTTACTGAAATGCATTCCTCTGCAGCGGAGGTAACTCCTGGTCATTTTGTACATTGAAAAACAGGGATTCAGTTCTAATGTTGAGCAGTAATTATCAATGACGGTTTGATATTATATTATATTATATTATGCGGGATTGCCCAAATTAAGTAAATATTAATGTAATACATGTTAAAGCTAATTAATTAGCAAGTAAGTAACTAAAGCGAGTACAAGCTATACATTTTAACTTAACACTACAAACAATTATACCATTGCTTAAGGTACAGTGATTTGATCCATTTATTTATTTCTATTTTATAAACAAAAGAGAAATTCATATTTAAAAAGGCTCATTTGCAATGACTTTAAAATAATGAAGAAAGTTACATGACAGCAACGGTTATGTAAAGTGATTATTCTTGGGTACAGATTATGTAACCACATAACACCACATGAGATTATACAGTAGGTTAGATCATGAAAATACTACTGAGCTTCTGTATTACAATAGAATATGACATGCTACAGTAAATAATGCAGGTGCTGTATGTTTCATTAAAACAGGAATATTATATTGTATTATTGTGGCAATTGGAATAATATATTATATAACACAGGAAAATGTTACTCTGTAATGTGCAATGGAAGAGTATATATTATTGGAAATAATAGAAACATGCTGCAAAAGGTAATGGAATAAAATGTGATATTAGAGTAGATGAATTAATAACAGTATTTCTGTGGGTAATACAATAATACATTAGCACATAGAGTATCATGTCATATTTAAGTCTAAAGTCTCTCTCTGTGTCCCAGATGACCTCAGTACATCTGTATGAATAAATGATTCATTCTCGTCCTCTCTGCTGCCAGTGGGCCCTCTGTCTCTCTCTCGCTGGCCCCTCACTATTCATGTCGACAGTATGATGTAGCCACATGGGGCCAAAGTGCTGACTCCAGCCCCTGACATCCTCCTCACTCCCAACCTTTGACCCATTACAAAAGAGGATGTCTCCCTGGACAGAGATTTCCCTGCTGTTTGGCGGCTGTGCAGCACAAAAAGCCGCCTGGCCCTGTTGACACGGGCATTAAGAGGGACAATGAGGGGACAGACTGGGAGCCTCCCCCATGGAAAACAACACTTCCTGTCGCTGGATGGGTTGGGTATATCGGTAAATCACCATATCTGTATTACCTGAATGGTTATCTTGTCATGCTGAAGCTTTCACAAACTATCAGATGGTAATTATTATTAATAGAATGAATGAATTCAGTATATCCATAGCTTTCATCAAAGGTGAAAAAGTGATGGATGTTACATGAATATTGAGAGCTTCCAGCAAAATGTGACAGACTTTATTCTTTTTACAAACATTTTTGTCATTTTTTTTTCTTTCTAGCCAAACTAATTTTATCATAAAATACTTTTGGTAACACTTTATTTTGATAGTGCACCTATAGATTATAGCTTATATAATATTTATAACATCTCAGCAGCTTATTAGTTGAGATTCAACAACAGTTTTTGGATATTTGGATACCACTGTGGTCAAAGTTTGGTTGGTTTAGGCACAAAAACATCTTTATTTCTATACTCCATAGATAATCTTTTATATGTCTACAAACTAGGAGACAAAATTGAAATGTTCTCCATAAATATTAATCTGTAGGCGGACTACCCTAATGAAGTGTGACCACTTTCACTCTTATTTTTCCATATATGATACTGATCAGTGTCCACAGCCTGCATGAGATTACATAAAACTTTTATTATATTGTTTTAAATCAATGAAAGTGACTTCAAACATTTGTATTTTCAATGTGTTTTAACATTCATAGTGAGCCACATATTGATATAGTACCTGCCACCGAGCACAGTTTTTCCTCTCTCTTGAACCGGCCCCAACCCGGACTTCTCAACAGATGATGAAGTTCTTAACAGAACTTAAAAAAAAACAGACTGTGTCGAAAGCACTGGTGTAAAAGAAGCCTGTTATCATATTACCATTTAAATCTATTTTTCACTTCAGTAACTTGGTGATATTTCATTTTAACCCACCATCTATCATTATAATGCTTACCAGTATACATAATTACATGCAGATGAATTATATCCAAAAATATTATCGTTCTAATGTTCATAGATTTTAAAGCTACATTTACATTTATTTTAAATCTGGCATGTATTGATACAGGAGGTCAGAGAAACACATTACATGAAGCTCTTATGAAGAGAAGGTTGATATATCAACTCACTGATAATCTGACGTGTTTAAAGCTGAAAAATGTTCATGGAACGACTCCTAGTTTCATTATTTACAGCAGCTCTGTGTGCACTGACTCCTAAGTAGCCTCTGTCATCTCAAGCTGATTCACTGGAAATCTTTAGACCAAGTCCAGTGGAGCAATGACTCCTTCTAATAAACCAGTGCAACACGAACTATGTATGTTTGTATGTGACAGAATTCTGAAATATTTAGTGTGTGTGTGTGTGTGTGTAACCCAGTAGACTAGTGTGTTTTCTAGCATGTCATCCAGTATATACTGGGACAGTTTCCAGCTCCCCTTTGACTCTAAATGGGAGTAGTATGGGAAATGATAGAATCACTGAGTTCTAGCCTATAGACTTTTTTTTTTTTAAAGATGATGCCCATGTGACGAAGGGCTAAATAAAAATGTGTTTTAAAAACAGAGTACATTTATTATTTTAGACTTTATTTTAGATGTGAAAAAGGCCATGCTAGTATGTAGGTTTTATTTTTTTATTTTTGCAGTTTCGCACTTACAGGATGTGTCCTTTAAATCTTTATATGACAGCCACAGTTTTTATAATTAAAATGTGAATGTTGCATCTCTTGTCAACATTAAATACAGTAGACACAGTACGCATTTATTTCAGAGGGTCCCTTAAATCTGCAGTTTGTATCGACTATTTCCATTCTGTCACTTTCCTTTTTAGGCAATGACATGAGTGCAATTCTTATTATGTTCAGTGGCAAAGTTTTTTAGTGTAGGAGGTACTAGCTTTAGGAGGATGGTGAAAGTACATGCAGAACCTTGTTAAGTCCAATGTGTGGTGAGGGTTAGGAAACAGAGGCACTTTGGTTAAGGTTAGGGAGGATCATGGTTTCTGTTAATGTCAATGAAGTAAACATGTCATGACGTGTTTCAAGTCACTTTGAACCTTTTCGATATTTAATCAAGACCATCATGACCAGCTGTGACAGCACAGCCTGGCTGGTATTGTTTTCACTGTGTGTGTGTGTGTGTGTGTGTGTGTGTGTGTGTGTATCATCGTGGCAGAATGTGTTCCTGTAGCAGAAACCAGCACACAGGTGGTTTTCAGTGCTTTGCCAGGTGTTTCTGTCTGTCTGTCTGTCTGTCTGTGGACAGATTTTGTCAACGTGACTGGGTCACAGCCATGTACGATGCAGACACAGACTTTACCAGACTTTACAGGTGTGTAGTTAAGCTCAAAATGAATGACGAGTTCCAAGACTTGAAGGTGGTTTCCTCTTTATGTTGATACAAAACATCATTCAGCTGGCTTTTCGTTTGTCTTATTACACATGTTTGCTGTTGTGAACTTCATGTCTCGTAGTACATCCATTAGTAGATTCATAGGTTTGAGAAACTTTGCAAAACATAAACCGTCAGTCAGTCATGGACACAATGTCCATGACTGACTGACAAGTGTTTCTGAGTGCA
Source organism: Larimichthys crocea (assembly GCF_000972845.2). NCBI lineage: Eukaryota > Metazoa > Chordata > Actinopteri > Sciaenidae > Larimichthys > Larimichthys crocea. Next base: position 19,745,078 of record NC_040033.1, on the reverse strand, counting down.
TGTAGTAATATCTTTTACACAAAAATGTCTGTTTTTAATGTAGGGCTGTCTGAGGGGTTGAAGGTCATGGCCATTCACTGTTGGTTTTGGGTTGCAGATGGTGAAATCACTAACCCTGAGGAAAGATGTTGCAGTTTCTCAGAAACCTCGCTCCATCTTCGCTCATGATCGACTGAGTCTTTCGAGGACGCCCCTTCCATACTTGATCATGATTCCATCACCTGTTATCATTGAACCTGTTTACCTGTGCAAGGTGTTCTTGTTCTTGCTCATCCTATCCTATTTTTTGGATTGTGTCATCAAATTCAGGATGTATATTTACAAAAAACAATAAAGTTGATCAGTTTGAACATTAAATATCTATAATTGTCTTTGGACTGCATTTAATTGAACATTTGAAACATTTTGGATTCAGGCTCCTACACTTTCTCTCTGCAGCAGACCATTGGCCTCACAATGGGGGACTGACTCACAGACTGTCTAAAACTTGGATGTAGTCTCCTTGACATCCCCACAGACTGTCTAAAACCTGAAGGTAGTCTCTGTGATGTTCTCACAGTCTGTGGGGATGTCACAGAGACTACGTCCAGGTTTTAGACAGTCTGTTGGTACGTCACTGAGACTACGTTCAGGTTTTAGACGGTCTATGGGGAAGTCACAGAGACTACGTTCAGGTTTTAGACGGTCAGCGGGGACGTCACAGATGTAGACTCATCAGTCGGTCTCAGATGTTCTGCAATACATGTAATTTTACAACCTTTAAAACCTTGTTTCCTGTGTTTTGTACCTGTGTGGGTCTCCTTATTGGTTGTAACATTTCCCTGTCATAGATTAAATTCATGTCTGCATGTTTTGTGTTGATTCAGTTAATATTAACATAATGTCAAGAAACTCCACCCCCCAATTCAAATGACTTCCCTTAATGGGAGGGGAGGGGGGACCCCAAAGATGACTTCTGTCAGAGTTTGTGTATAGCCCAAGTCCCTTAAGGTTGCTTAAATAATAGTTGTCCCCAAAGTCTGGGTTAAAAATCATACTGAAAAAAAACAAGCTCTAATCAAAAATATCAAGTGGTTTTGGTAATAAGGGCGTCACCCCACATCTGAGAATGGTGGCAGCTTCTCTCTAAACCATTCAGAAAGTGCTGTCCCCGAAAGTGGGGTGTTCTGTCATCCGACCTCAAAGGTGGCCTAAGTACGTACGTGTGTGTGTGTGTGTGTGTGTGTGTGTGTGTGTATCATCGTGGCAGAATGTGTTCCTGTAGCAGAAACCAGCACACAGGTGGTTTTCAGTGCTTTGCCAGGTGTGTCTGTCTGTCTGTCTGTCTGTCTGTCTGTCTGTCTGTCTGTCTGTGGACAGATTTTGTCAACGTGACTGGGTCACAGCCATGTACGATGCAGACACAGACTTTACCAGACTTTACAGGTGTGTAGTTAAGCTCAAAATGAATGACGAGTTCCAAGACTTGAAGGTGGTTTCCTCTTTATGTTGATACAAAACATCATTCAGCTGGCTTTTCGTTTGTCTTATTACACATGTTTGCTGTTGTGAACTTCATGTCTCGTAGTTCATCCATTAGTAGATTCATAGGTTTGAGAAACATTGCAAAACAGTCAGTCATGGACACAATGTCCATGACTGACTGACAAGTGTTTCTGAGTGCATGTAGTAATATCTTTTACACAAAAATGTCTGTTTTTAATGTAGGGCTGTCTGAGGGGTTGAAGGTCATGGCCATTCACTGTTGGTTTTGGGTTGCAGATGGTGAAATCACTAACCCTGAGGAAAGATGTTGCAGTTTCTCAAAAACCTCGCTCCATCCTCGCTCGTGATCGACTGAGTCTTTCGAGGACGCCCCTTCCATACTTGATCATGATTCCATCACCTGTTATCATTGAACCTGTTTACCTGTGCAAGGTGTTCTTGTTCTTGCTCATCCTATCCTATTTTTTGGATTGTGTCATCAAATTCAGGATGTATATTTACAAAAAACAATAAAGTTGATCAGTTTGAACATTAAATATCTATAATTGTCTTTGGACTGCATTTAATTGAACATTTGAAACATTTTGGATTCAGGCTCCTACACTTTCTCTCTGCAGCAGATCATTGGCCTCACAACTTTGGAGTCAGCAAGACGACGTGTCAGGGGGCATTAGTTCTTTCAAATTTTCTCTCTGCTCTTCTGCTTCTTTAAAGTCACTCTCTGCTATTCATATATCTGAACAGTGTTATACAGGTTCATTTTCTTTCACGTCCCGTGTGTCTGTGCAAATGGAATGAAAAGAGTCTACAACAACAAAAGAAACTCAGCCTTGAAATACTGCAGTGATTTTAGCCACTTTACTTTGTCCCTGTTCCCCATGTGTGTGCTTCATTGATGTGCATTAAATTGTTATAAACAAAATAAATGTCTTTAGATGCAGAATTAAGTGAAAAATATGCCAAACATCCACCAGCTTTTATTTGAATAAAAATATCTATTGATTTAAAACCCAATCTCACACTCTCACATCTGTTTGAAACCTCCAGACTCAAATGTGCAGCTTGTGTCTGCATCAGAACGACGACTCCACTTTAACAGTAAACCCGTATTGCTCCACAGGTTGTCAGTGACAATAACTTTTACTTTCTTCAGACTCTATTCATATTTCAACATCTGCTGTTGTCACCGTTAACCGGTGTCTTTCTCCGTTCTGCGCATGTCCTCTGCGGTCCATACACAAAACCGGGGACGGAGAGAGGGAGAGAGAGAGAGAGAGAGAGAGAGAGAGAGAGAGAGTTAACAGGGGATCCATGGAGCATGTCACAGCACCACTGTTTTCTATGTCTTCTTGTCCACGATGCACTTTAGGATTGCAATAAGATGCGTGTGTGTTTCCAGATAATCAGTTTCTTCCTCGCCGTAAACTTTTACTGCCAGCCGCTCCGAGCTCAGGGTGAGTCTGTCTGTTTATGATTTCAACTTCACAACTGTACGTCTGTGTGTGTGTGTCTGTGCATTTAGTAAACTTACTAAACATGACAGAACAGTGTATAACTCGAGTTTAAAGTCAGGTGTTGTCCTGTAGACCGCAGGTCGGGACTAACTTGTTGATTCAGTGACAGTTTGCATCCTGTTAGCCCAACACATTTCACTGTTACATAGTGGTGAGAACATCACGCCAAACCCCATTCACAAAACTTACAATGTGACATTGTCGTGCTTATTAGCGAACCATAACACCTCGCAGACTTGACATTAAGATGTATTCTGAAAGTTAAAAGTCCTCTGGTGAATTCGGGTAACGAAATATTCAGTAAGCAGCACGTTTTTCAAATTAAACCTTTACATTTCAACTCGTTCACGGCGTTAGCTACCGCCCACCACGGCGGAGTGTCTAGGTGTAAAATGACTGTGGGAATAACGGGAAGATCATTTGTAAAAGTTTGAATTTAAAACGTTTCGGGGTGTTTATTGAGCGTCAAAGTGACTTGAGTTCATTTTTGAGATTGACAAAAGTTTGTAGTGGTGCCTGTTAGGTTTGTACTTTGGCCGAAAAGCAGAGCAGTGTGCTGGAGTTTATCCAGACTGGAATGAATGTTAGCATGACGCTCTCTCCGTCCCGGAGAACGCGACGTATGCGGTTAGCATCCTGTGCTTCCTCACGACAAGAAAGAGTCCGGCGGAGCCTTTGAAGTGTTTCACACAACTGTGGCGTAGTTAATATATTTCCCGCTCATGGACTCCTTCTTCTTATATTTGTCTGTACGCTGTAACACTTTTGAAAGTAGACATGTTCGGCAAACAGCCGGGATAGGAAGGAAATAGAGCTGACATAGCGGGTCAGAAAAAAGTAAAACGGGACCGTTACCGCGATACCAAACGTCCTGTAACAAATTCCAACTTTAACTCCTGCGTGGTGATTAGCACTGGTACACCCCTCTACTAATAATTCTTAAGATATTTGACGACTCAGCGGGAGTCATTCTGACATACGGCATCCATAACACTCCTAAAAAGACATTTACTTCCATTAAATACGTCATGTTTGAACTGGTTATTCCAACATCACTCTCTCCATGATACACATCAGTAACGTCAAGCACTGGCAAGCCTCGAGCAGAAAGTTATTTTAATTCATACCAGGTATTGAAAGGTGGGTTATGTTTCCTATGGGGTTATGCATATAGTCCTGAATCACGTTTCACTAGGTTAGAAGCAAAGGAAACTGCCTGTTGTTTTGAATGGAGTCTGGTCGCTAAAAGAATGAAGTGCATGTCAAATGCCAAAATGTGTCTGAGTGAATAGTGTATTAGCTTTTCAGGGTGCAAATGAATTCACTGGGACTTGTTAGACAAACACAGAGGTGTGTGTTGGTGCTGTAGGACACTGGCCTTGAAATCGCTTTCACTTGTTAATTGGCTGAGTCAACATGGAGCTGCCACTTTGGACTTTGTTGCTACATTTTTGAGCCATTTGGCGCGGCATCTTCTCAAGAGAGCTTCAGCTGTTGTTGCTCTTGATTTTTGGCTAGTGTGTGTCCTAGCCTCCCTTTAGCTGGAGTTATAAGGGGGCTCCATGGGCAGGGTTATAAATTGGTCTAACATGCTGGTGGGTAGGTCTTTGATGTTTAGTCCACATGGGTGCAGGATGTGGATTTGCTCTGGCTGAATATCTCTTCGTATGGTTCTTTTTTCTGACACATCTGCAAGGAACATGAAAGAAACGCAGCTCTTAGATCCTCATTTGGGGTGCACATTGTCTCTCAAAGGCTTGTGATTGTCATAAAGGTCTCAGAAAATCCCGAAAGGTGTGATAAATTGCACCATGTGGGAAAGTGATAAGCTGGTTTTGCCTCAGGGAAGATAATGGTTCTTCTCTGACTTCCTCCCTCCCTTCACTTTGTGTAGATTCCATACATTTTTTTTCTCCTCCGCCGAGTTTTGCTGAACTTCTCTCCTTCATTTCTTTCATGTTGCGATTTGGTTATGGAGACTAGCCGTGAGAGAATGCATCTGGAACCAATTTGACTCAAAGCAGAAGGGGAAGAGGAGGGGAAGGAGGGAAGTGAACGGCAGCCCTTTTCTTTCCATGTCCACTGTGAGCAGGCATGGGCCTGAGCCCCGCAAACCTAATTATAGTTTTGTGAACACAAGATTAAAGTGCAGCGTACACAGTTGAGTTTCTTGGCCATCTCATGGTATAGTGATTGTTGAATTGACTATGAAATATAATGTTTTTCCAACCATCAGCTCATTGCTAGTATTTTGTTAGGACTAAATATGGAGGAAACACCCAGAAATTGTGAAAAGAGTTCAGGTCACTTCTTTGTTTGACAGTTCCTCGGTTTGAAGCAAAAGTGGAATGTTTCCGAATACTCGAGTGCATCAGTGAAGTTTGCTTTGACTGAGACTGCTGACCCGGCCGTGTTCCCTGGAGGTTCTGAGTTCAAAGCACTCGGCTATCGAAGGCAGCATCAGCCAGTCGCATAGCTGAGGTTTACATGCTAGTAAACAGCACAGACATTTGCAGAGCAACAGGACGTCAGTCAAGAGTGCAGCTCTTAACTGCACACTACACTGTATTACTTCATATCCAGGTGCTGCTACAAGCATCGCTACTTTAAAATATACTACTGTTATTCCAAACTATTGTGAGAGCAGCTTTTTAACAAAAGCCACGTTAACTGTTGGGGTTACTGATAAGATAATGATAGTGGAGGCACATCAGGATCACACTGAGTCTATAAATGCATCTTTCTTTCTCTCAGCCCCCTCTCCTCCAGACTGTAGAAATGTTCAAACTCCTGCTTGGTGTTTCAGTGTTTACCTGGTAAATAGAGCTTTTGCAAAACTATGACGGACTGTAAGAGTTGCCCATTGAGGGTCTGAGCTGTGTGGTCATGAAGTTAAAAACTCTCCCTGTGCTCCATCGTTTCAAATGCCAACACTGACTACACAGCAGCACAGTTAATCTGATGTTTTAATTATAAAATAATGACTTTATCACACAGCACCTTGGGAATGGCTGCTGGTTATTGTGTTATGTTTATGGGCCGATGAACTAATGATCTCATACTGACCACAGAAATTATTTCAATTATTTATATTGAAATAAAGCTCTAGTTTCTGCATTTTCCCAAAATCATATTCATTCAACTTCAGTCACTCATGTGGTCGTCCATGCACCCTGCAGTGAGGCCCGTCCAACTAGTGTCCTGGAATAAATACGCACATTTCCTATTGTTAAAGGAATGACATATTAGAAACTCTATATTTAAAAAAAGGAATATTGATACGTTTTATGGTGTAATACAATATTTTGAAAATCACTTAAAAACACTAATTATTGAGAAATTATTGTTATTTTTTATGGACAACACATGTTGCTCTTGTTTTTTTTTTTTTGGCTAATCCAGTGAATGAAATATTTGACATATCAAAGTATTTTGTGTAGAAATGATCTATTAATCTATCTATTGCCGTTCTTTCATTATATTGGCTTGGCACAAGCAGAAGGAGCCATTTGTCATAACGTTAGGTTAATGGTATACGCTAACACTATAGAGACATAACATGAGAATACTAACATAGAAGTTGTTTGTTGTTGAAAGGCGATAAATTAATGATGAGCAACAATGTCCAGCATGATGGAAACAAAACTGCTGAAATCATGCCCATAGACATGTTCGTCTATCCCTTACCTGCTACATTGAGCAATAGGCTTACAATAGAAGGATAAAGTCATAATAAGAGTATCATACCTTGTGTCTAACTAATTAAACCCGGGACTTGCACTTGCAGGTTGGATTTTCTTGCGGGATTTCGAAGTATCTCAATAATTCAGAAAAAAAAAAATCATAGAATTAGCACAAAAAAATTTATATAGGAATTAGGGCTGTAGCGATACACTAATCTCACGATACGATACATAATATTCAGCCAACGATACGATTCGATACGATTTGATGCGATTCGATACAATGACATCATTTTCTGAAAGATTTTAAAGGGACAGTGTGATTTTGGTGACATCTTGTGAGTGTTCCATTGACTTGGATTGAAATAACTGAACTGAAAACTGAAAGCATCAGTTACACAATATATGGCTCCGACTGGGCAGAGAGCCTACAGCTTGCAAATGTTGGACAAAATGAATCTGCTTTTTGTCATATCACACCTCAAACAGTACTAGTGAAGAGTTTTTTTTTTCAGGCATGCCACTTAGTAAAGCAAAGACCCTCCAGAAAGTTGAGGGGAACCGGTCAATAGAAATAATATTTCTGAAGTTCTTCTGTCACTCTGCTCTGTGTGCTGCCTGTCCCCTCCACTCTGTTCTACAGACACAGCTTTCTCTCTCTCTCTCTGTTGTCCCTCCCCCACAAGACCCTAGAGTCCTTTGATTGGCTAGAATATGTCATAGATACCATCCACTGATTGGTTGGAAAAGAAACTAATCTGCCTAGTAACGTTTGTCCATTAAGACTGTGCTTTCAGTCTATTTTTCGACTGATCTTTTACGTGGTGGAATAGAACAACAAGGAAGTGTCGGACAGACATGCATCTCCGTCTTCAGCGGAATCTCTGGAAAACAGTGCAAAAACACATCTCTCTATCATAAACCGTTTTGGAGATATTCACAGATATGTAAAACTTTAGACTTTTTGGGCGGATCTGCCCAGTCCGTCCTCAGAGGGTTAAACCGAAGTGGTGGGAGCACTTCTGCTTTTAAGCATGAGAGTATCTAGATGGGTAGCTTGCTAGAAATGCTCTACAGCGACACTAGCGGCTGGCTGACCAATTGCTCTTCCTGCAAAGCCAACGGGGAAAATGGGCAGCGAGCAGAGTGCCAGGCGTAACACGGGATTTGAATGGAACTTAATGTATCGATACTCATGGCTGGAAAATCGATACTTTCTGGGGAAACAAAATATTGATATATATCACAAGATCGATAAAATTGCTCAGCCTTAATAGGAATGCAGTTAAAGCTGGATCCGTTGGCTTGACTGGCGTTTTTGAGACATGAATGTAATGCAGGAAAGAAAACAAGTCTGTGTTCTGTGTTCAAAATAAATTCCACATTGCTTTTGTTGTAGGGCATTTTCAATAATTCCAAAACACAACAGTGTTTGTGTTCATAGAGATGATTTATGGTAATAGTTTGCAGCAGGTGTTATTGTGAGTGTGAGCTAAGGCCAGAGAGGAAACTTTTGTCATATTAGAAGCACTCATCACTGATTGGCTCCAGTTAGTGTGATACAGTGACACATCAGTGTGCATGTTGCTGCTCTCTGCCCCAGAATGCTTCACTCCTGGCTGCAGCACACTGGACTGGATGCATGTGATTGGATCTCCATCTGCTTCACCTATTAGTTACTTTAGTTTGTTCCAGTTAAAGTCTGTGCTGTTGGAGGCAGAGAGCAGTGTGTTGATAGCCTCTCGCCTGCAGTTGACCATTTGCCAGCAGGCTAACACTGACACGTTCAGAGAGCAGAGAAGAGTGTGTGAGAGTACACAGCTTAAAAACACTGAAACAATTGGAATTGGAAACATATAATGAAAGCAAAGTCTTATTTGCTAACCACTGTTCTGGAGTCAGAGCGCTCTGTAACTAATTCTATAATACCACAGACAGTGCTGTATGGCCGCAGGTCTTTTTAGAAACCAAGCAGTCTGTTAACAGAGTTATGTTCTTCTCCTGATCGGCCTAAAGTTCTGTGGAGGGAGTGCTTTGGGAGCTTGACTCGTTTGGCAGAGCTGAAGTCTCTGATGGTGACGAAAAGAACAAATAGAAATGTCACTAAAGAAGCAGATTGTAGATGGATGTGAGTACACTGTTTCCTCATGTCACAGAAAATAGAAGTAACTCATCAGCTGAGACACCTGACTGAACGTTAAACTGAGTGCCCCCCTCCCTTCTGCCCCCCCCCCCCCCTCCTTTTTTTTTTGCTTCACTCTATGTGACCATATGCACCTCATTATGTCATTTCCCATTACACACACAGGATACAGTAGGTCGGGTCTGTGTCCTCCTTTGATTCTACTAATTGAATATGAAATGAGGGGGCTGGACACACTCCACCATCTGGAGGTGTGTGTGCGTCTTTTTGACATCTGCTCTCTCTCTCTGATAGGATTCAGGTGTTCCGGAGGTTTGTGTGTGCATGGCTGGTGTGTGTGTGTGTACACACCTGGTCAGCATGTGGCTGGACTGGTCAGTCCAACTCCTTACATAAGCACACACACACACACACACACACACACACACACACACACACAAATACTGTACGCAATTTCATTTCTTGTGTTTGTTGTCCAAGAAGAGACTTAAATATATATTGTTCTAACAATGACAACAAATGAAACCAGTAATAATGACCACAGCCCAGATGCTGGGTATTACTTTTAACTCCTGCACACACATTGTTGAAATGTTATCCAGTATATGAGATTTGGAGCATTACTAAAGCAGCCAACAACTCTTTGCTCTGTAAAGAGTCAAGATAAGTATATTTTTTTTGACCAAACCAGAGCTAGTGATTGTTGGAACAGTTTTGTGATTTTAATTTTTTTCTGTCCTGCAAAGGAAAATTGCTGTTTTTGTCAAAGGAAAATTGAAAATAAAAAAAAATGAAATGTTGACTTTAATTTTATCAATAGGTTAATTGTATTAAGTTATTTAAACTCAAAAATGTTATGTAATTTAACCCCTAACATGACATTTTTGAGTTTAAATAACTTAATACATTTTTTTTTGAGATCAATAACATCTGTTTCAGACTAAACAAAAAGGGTCTTACCCTTATCATTTCAAAATGTTAACAGACACACAGAATAACAATGTAAACCTGTTGGTGGCATTTGTCCCTAAAAATTACTTTACTGCAATTGCAACCTGTTTTGCTAATATATTCACAACTCTATCAATGAAGCATTTATTTCAATCAAAGCAGCATTGTTGGACTATGGAAAGACTAAATGTAAAGGTAGGTTTTTCTATTCATTTGAGTGGGGGTAGTTTGTTTTAGTGATGTGTTGGTTGTGAACGAGCCGGTTCAAAGAGCTGGCTCTTTTACGTGAACGATGGGAGCCGGCTCCAATACGCGATTTATTGAGTGATAGTAGGAAAAGAAGCATTTGGACCCATTTTTAAATTTTTTAAAATACAAACACGAACAACCTTCACAGACGTACGAGAACTGTGCATCCAACAGTCAATATTTCTATGCTTTTTATAGTTTTTATTGGTGTTTCTGTCAGCTTTGTGTAGCAGAGTGGTTCTACAAGCACGTTGGTGCATTCATTGGGTGGTTTCAGAGAGTTACAATGAAAACAATTGGCTACAGCAATTGATTGATATTAGAAAATGTCATTTTTACTTTTGAATGCTTCAGTACAAAGGATGTATTGAATATGTATTGAATTAAGTGCTATATGTGTACACATACAAATCATAAGTCAAATCAGCGCTACATTTGGCAGAATTATGAAAGGTATAAGTGGTAACATGAAGAGCCGTTCTGGAGGTCATCTTGGTGGACAAATGATCTGGCTCCCTAAAAAGAACCGAACTTCCCATCACTATTGCGTTTGGGCTGCAGTGATGCAGACTGCAGTGTGTCGGAGCGACCTGCAGTGGAGAGGTTGAGCTGACTTTTGGAAAAACGCAAACGAAAATCGACGGCATGCTGTGGGCAGCACCTGATCCTGTCTGAATGTTTCCTAATGAAGTTTTATTTTGTGTGTGTCTCACGATTATCTGTGAGGTAAAATGACTGGTTTTGTCAGTAGAGTCTGGTGGGCTGTAGTGCCCATTCACTTTAGTCTGAGATGCTGATGCTCTAGTGGCAGTGACAGGTTGGCACCAAAACCCAAATCAGTAGCCATCAATGACAATAAACCAGGCCCATTTATGCTGCGATGTGTTGACAGATGTAAAAAGATGAATTGACTGTGTACTCATGGTCACTGTGGACATCTAGTGTCTGGTTAGTTAGTAGTTATCTGCCCAAACACTGAGCAGTGTAAAGCTTGTTCTTCAGCCACTTTGTGAGAACTTCCCACTCTGAACTTAAAAGCAAAATGACCCGTTGGTGTAACACTGCCTTCCATATTATATTTGTGAACAACGATACACCTTCACACTAGGGGTGGCACGGTACACAAAAGTCAAGGTTCGGTATGTACCTCAGTTCAGACCTTACAGTTCGGTACATTTTCGGTACAGTGCAGAAAAAAAAAAACATAACCAAAAAGGCTATCCTCAAAGGCTGTTTTTATTGTGCAAATCTCAAGCTGAGGTAACTGCAAATTCCTGAAGTAAAACAACAAGAACACAAAGTTTCCATATGCTGGTATCAGTGTTAATTTTGTCACCCATTTTTCAATTTAGTCTTGTTTCAGAGTTCATTCTTAGTCTTAGTCACTTTTAGTCTTTCACAAATCATTTTTGTTAGTCATATTTTAGTCGACTAAAAGTCTCAAAACTTTAGTCTAGTTTTAGTCAAACATGAACACAGGGTATTTTAGTCTAGTTTGTTTCAAAACATTTTAGTCTTCTTCTATTTATTTCAGGAATATTTGTTTTGTTTATTAATTCCAGTTCACTTGTGTTCCACAGCTAACATAGTGATTAAATGTCTTGATTGAATTGAATTGAATGAATTCATCTTCAATGCAACTTTGCTAAGTGTCTTGTCTGTTATTTCAATACACAATCTACTAATAGCTATTATAACATGTTCTGTCATCTTCTACATGCTATTGTTAAATTTCAATATAAATAAATTGATTTTATGCCAGTTGCATCTACTAAAATGTTCAAATTAAGATGAGTCCATCACTGTTAGTGTTTAGCACAAATGGGGAGGCTAGACTCATTCTTGACTGTTATGCCATATGCGTACATTTTAATAATGACGGGCTGCAAACGGGTTCGGGCTCTACAAAGCTGTCAATCAAAACGGGCTGGGCTCGGGTCGAATTCTATCGAGCCCGGGCCGGGTCGGGCCTGACTTCTAAGGCCCGTTTCATGCTCTAGATTGCGCTGTCCGTACGCCGTGTTTCTCCTGCATGCTGTTTGTTTCCAAGCCACAGGTGCGAGAGCAGCCAGAGGATCTCAAACGTGTGGCCGTGACGTTGCTACAGTAAAAGAGGTGCTGGCACAAACACATGACTGGACTGGACTTTCTTGACGAAAACAAGGAGGGTAGATTGTGTATTTTATTTCTTGCATGACATTTTCGTCTCGTTTTTATTCGTCAACAAAAACGGACATTGGCACATTTTTCGTCAGTGTTTTTCGAACATTGTGTCGTCAACAAAAGGCTCGTTGACGAACATATTTCGTCTCGTCTCGTCTGACGTGCGCCCGAGTCACTCGCCATTTTCAGTGTTAGCCTACTCACAGCCACAACTAACCTACCAGAGGTTGTATCTGAAAGCGGAGTTCGAAGAGCTAAAGTAGACCAATCAGAGTTTGCATGTGCAAGGTTAAATGTGTCCTAAAAGAACTCCCTTGTGAAACGATAGTTCCACGTTCAGTTCAACATCAATCTTTTGTACCATGTATTCTCCATGAAAATGCGCGTACCGAACCGTGACCCCCGTACCGTGACGGTTCAAAACGAATACATGTACCGTGCTACCCCTACTTCACACAGGACCCAGAGGCCTCTGCAGGGCCTCTGGGTCCCAGTTTCACCAAGTCCATCACAGAAGAACATTTAAAGAGAGCAGGACGTCGGCCTGTCACGCTCCCCCGCCTGAAGTCTCCCTCACAGATGTGAATCTGAGACGTCTGGCAGACCATATTAGTCGTGTATCAGGAACATGTAACTGTTCCATTCATCAGTGTCTCCCCCTGCACGCTGTTTGAAGTTCAGCTCAGTGAGGGAAACCGAATAGAAGTACAAATGTTTTTTCAGTCACCAGATGTTTCCAAATACCAAATCTCTGTTTACTCTGATTTCTTAACATCTCACTTTGTGGGACAGGGATCACTATCAAATCTCACTAATGTTATGCAACCGCTTGAATTTCAGAGTGAAAAGCCCCAAAACTCTGAGCTGATACTAAAAAACGCATATTTTACCTGCTTATCTTTTTACACGATAAATAACGATTCGTCTCACTCGCTCTCCACTGAACGTGCTCTGTTGATCCTTTAATGCTCAGCTCCTCATGGCATATCTTAATTAATCAATGCACAGGAAGTGACCCTTGACCTCCATCCATTAAGCTCTCCCCCCACGGAGTCTACAGCGACTCTGAGGAATGCGGGAAGGAGTGGGGCTTCTCTGCTCTGTGTGTGAGTGTGTGTGTTCTTACACACATGTCCCTGTTGTTCATTGTGCTCAACGTAATCAGTAAAAAACTTTATATTAAATATTTGCATGGTGAGCAGTGTCACCCTGACTCATTCACCATGGTGGAGCTATGATTCAGTCTCATTGCTCTCTCTGGCTGATAATGTCACAGTGTTTCCTGTCTAGACTGGCCATGAAGAGATCGACTGAATATTGGCATGCATGTGTTAATAAAAAATTATTGGATCCTTTTATAAAAAAAAAAGTCCAATCATAAGATGTGCCTTCGCCTACTTATCTCCAATCCAACCAGGAGCAGGATCAGTGCTTTAAGCAAACTTCTCATCTTTATATTAGAGCAGCTGCAGTGAACTAAAGTTCATTTTGTGAGCTAACGTTAACCAAACTAAAAAAAAGTTGTTGGCACTTTGTTCATGATTTGATCTTTGAAGACCAACAGGCTGAGAATCAAGTTTGAGTTGAGTTGAACAAGTTGATGCTGAGCGATCAACAGTCAAAAAGCAAAGCAGAAAGAAAACACATTGGAATCTCGTGTTTTTGATTTATTCATGTCATTTCATAGCATCCAAAGGTTGCTCAAATAAGCCACCTCTCAATCAAAGTGGTCATTTTAACTGAAATGACTGTTACGTGATAATGCAGTGCTTATTTAGTCTGTAGTTTGCATCAGTGATGCAACCTGAATAACAGTAGAAGCAGATGTGACACTCGCCGTGAAGTGTCACGTCTCTTCAAGTTGTTTTAAGTCCTGTAGTGGAATGAAGTTAAACCAATAGCCATTGAACAAAAAGTCATTATCATCTTTAAAAGGCTTCATGTAGTTCTTTCTGAAACCTGCAAATGCCCTAAAAACAACAGCCAGTCTACCCCGTTATGTCTACTCCTTCCTTCCACTCATACATACACACACAGGAAGTCGGTTGGCAGGAAACCCAGAGTAATGTTACGTTTAAATAGAAGGGGGTGCAATGAAATTCCTCTCCTTATCGTCCCAGCAGCTGTCTCACAGTCATGAACGTGGCTGCTATTTCCAGATTGTTTGTCATAGCTGAAATAGTCCTTTTTATCCCGGGCCATTTAAAGTGGGGCAGCCCACTGCCTCTGATGGCTGCCACTTCAGTGGAGGGAAAAGAAAAGTAAAGAAAACAGCTTTCTGTAATAGTCTACACGCCATGATAAGCTGGACTGGCAACAGTACAAACAGAGGAACAGGCGCTTTCCAAAATGAAGTATATTCAAATCTACTATATTCTAAATTCTCAGTTTTGTTTCTTTCACGTTCTGTCCTGGCGTAATTGTAATTGTGTTTTTGTAATTGTTTTCTGTTTCCTGTTTCACTTAGCTGCTTTATTTTATAGAATCTTGTCAGGAACTGACATACATCCTTTGAGAGGGATTCTGCCTCAACAGTTAGTTTCTCTGTTTTGGTGCTACAGAAACAAAAATGTGAGCTGGCGTGTAGTTCTGGAGCATTCTGGTCTACTTTATCCCCTACCTCCCCTGTATGAATTTATTTGGTGGTGGTTCTCCGCGTGGCTTCAAACCCAACCAGGAGCATTTCAGCGGCAAACTTACTGGACAAACTTGTGTCATAATTCTTTCTTTGGCTTTTACCATGGATAAGTAGGCTGCATTTTCAAATTGTTTCCCTTTTATCTGTTTTTATGATCATACAAGATGTTTCATTTTGAAAATTGACGAGATTCTTTATGCTCTTTCTGTGTCTGACTTTCAGTCAGCTCGATCTGCTCGGTGCTGCTTGATGGCTGGTCATCCATCAAAAATTGTCCACCTCCTTATTCTCCATGAAGCACAACGGAGACACTTCTAAAGCATTTCTCAAAGGGACTTCTGGTATAATCACAATTATTGTATAGAACGGTGGAATTTAGACATTAAGTACCATGTAAGCAATGTAAGGTACCATGTAAGCAAGGGCCCTGTTGGAACACTCCAGCAACGCTTTCTGGCATCTTGACGTGCCTTTGAAAAACAACCTTGTTTTATCCTCCTTGCTCTCAAACTTGTGGTAAATTGCAACAATACATAGCTGGAGTTTTGACGACATCCTCTAAAGCCGCCCAACTGAACCCCTGCAGGATCAGTGAAATGCTCACCTGTCCCTCAGTGTCCAGTTGATACTGTGCACGTGCAGCTCTCAACAGAGATGTGAAGGAAGTGAGATGGCTCACTTCAGAGCTGCTTCCATCATCATCTCTGACAAAAACTGACCGCTTAATATTTTTCTACCACTTGCCCAGTTGAACAAGTGACTTGCTAGATTCAGGCGATCTCCTTATGGCTGAGCCTTGCCAACAGTTGAAGATACCAGAGGAAGCTGTTGTTTCAGTCACCATGTTTCATTGCCTGTACTACCAGTAGATATCTGATCAATGATCAATAATTCATATTTAATAAGATATTGTGTGGTGAAGATGGCATGTGGGTCATGCAGTTGTGGCAAAGGAGGAAGCCAGATGATTTTGCCTCTTGATGAACTCAGTTTATTGCAGTGAATCAACAGACAGGGAACGCCAAACGCTGTGAATGTTATTTGGAATGTTAATGGCGAGCCCTTCAGTTTACTAAATCAATTAGACTGTGGTTGACTGATGAGTGCCGTAAATCACCACTGTTGTTGAGCAGCACTTTTTTGAATTGTTGATGATGTGACTGAGTTCAAGCTGTGTTTTGCTTCTTCTTCGTTGAACTTTAAATGTATTTAACTGGATTTATGTCCAAAAGCTTTGAAACATCACTTCATGGTAAAGGACGGCGCCTAAAGCAGAGGTTGTGCTTTTTATAGTCAGTCATCTGACAAAACGCTTTGTAAAAATTCTGTCATAATCTTTATTATTATCATTAGTGGTGATCATACTCAGGCATCCAACAATCTATTTTTGTAAAACAACTTGATCGCAATAGCACAAGATACATCTCTTAAGGCATGCAAAGAAAAGATGAAATATGAAAAGCGAACCCACAGTTGATGTCTTTCAACTGTGGGTCCGCTTCTCATGTTATCGCCAAACATTCATTTCATACGTACATTAATATGTGGATCTAAACTTAAAAAATACAAGGACATTTCACAAAATACAACAACCTTTGGCAAAACATGACATTTCAGATGATGTGAAGTGTGAGACAACACTTCCTATTAGACAGTACCCAGGTCAGTTTAGAGTTTATTCATTGGGTATTCATCGACAGCATGTGACACTTGCAGTGACTTGGAAAATAGTCGCATACGGTAAGAATTAATCAGAGTGTTGCAGAGTAATGGTTAATGACTATGAGTTGGAGTCAAGCATAGAGGCCGTATTATGTTCAGCTCTGGTTCTATGTGGGCCCCTGTAGAAGAATCACTTTTTCCTCCTTCACCTTTTTCTCCTCAGTGTCTGTAGTCATGGCTGGTATCTCCTAGAAAATGCTGGACAATCATTACAATCATCAAATCATCAATCAAGTTACATAATTTTTCATTTTTAGTGGTTCAAAAGCACATTTGTATTGTCTGGAAGAGATTTTATTTTTAGTCATAACCTTTCAAATGTATTCAGCTGGAGCTAATTATCATAAAAATTCAGAAAAGGACAAACAGTGAAATAAAAAACTTGTTGTCTGGTTCACTCTTTCTGCTGTTTCCTTGGACTGATCACATTCAAACGTTCTGCTTTGTGTATCTACATGAACAGTCTTGAACAGTTTCTGGTCGTGTCGATCGTGTCGACTGCTGGCACAGAGTGAACAGTAATCAGCAAACATAAAACAGTTTGAAGCTCATCAGCTTGAATAAAGTGGAGGAGGCAGAGCTATGCAGGGTCGTCAGTCACATATTAAAAACATTAAATTCCTTGATTATGAACTTCATGATGAAAAGTTGTCGATATGGAAGACATCAGTGAGTCTGATATACTTTCAGATTTATGAACTGTTAACTGTCATTGGTTGTTTTTCCATCAGCACATTTATCGACTCATCTTTGGACTGTATGGACGGATTTGTGTATTTGGTTTATTGAAGAATGATTTATTGATTTGTTAATGGTAATTTAATGATGGTGGAGTGAGCCAAAGCTAACCTGACACTGATATAATCTTTTGATGAGATGCCAGATGATTCTGTGGAGAAGTTGCACAACATTTGAATCTTTAGCATTCCTCGTTTCCGTGATGTCCCCCCCCCCCCCCCCCCAACAACAACACACACACACACAAACCGCTGCAGTGTTTTCCATCACAGAGCAGATATATCTGTCACCCAACGCTGGAATGACGCTAGTTCGGCTCATAGATGGCCACCAGCTGGCCACGTTCCCCATTTTACACCACATCTACACCACATCCATGTCACCATGGACTCCACAGAGAATTCAGATTTGGACTTAATGTGGAATTCTCATGCACCATGGTTGATTGTTATTGCCTCTCTTTGTTTGTCTCTCTCTGAATGCGATGTTGTTTTCACATTCAGCACATGTCGTCACACACACGATGGCGCGGCAACATGAGTGTATGCACATCACAGTGGGGGTGATCTTGATGCTGGTTTGAAGCCACAAACTCAATTTGACCGTTAGGTGCTGAAAAAACAAACAGTGTTAATGTGATTTACAGGTGAGACTTTGAACACACACACACACACACACACACACACACACACACAAAGACACCCCCTGTGGGGGTTTGAGTTACCCCCCACAGCTGAGCCACGTGTTCCCCCCTCAGTGAGATCTCAGACCTCATGCTGACACGTCCCTCATCTCTGGGAATAAGGTGTGTGTGCTCGTGTGTGTGTGGTTTGTCACTCATATAGTCGAGTCCATTTCAGACATGAAATATGTGACTTCATGTGTCTCATACATTTTTAAAATCAGTTCTATCATTTATTACATTTAACATATTTATAACGTAGAACGACAGCACAGAGGGTGATAGACTGACGTGACATGAGCTGAATCCTCTCAGCCATGTGAAATGATTGGCAGAACAAAGCCATCATTTCTTCTGTGTGTGTGTGTGTGTGTGTGTGTTTAATTCTCAGCAGCTGCCTTCATGTCACTGTGATGACAGGCGAGTGTCATTATACTTGTGTCGTATTGGATGTTTTTCTGGAAACGTTACTGATATTGTCAGATCGCATGAGACCGGTCCACAACACATTTATGGAAAGAGGCTGTTGGTCTGAAAGGGGTTTAGAGATGTCTATCAAATCAAATGGCAATTTACTCTGCAAAATAGCGACACAAAGACGTTTAATTTGGTTTGTGTCCCACACACCACCACACAACCCTGCAGCTACTCATCGCAGCACCTGATCCTGTCTGAATGTGGCCGAAAAGGGCTTTAATCAACAGTACAAGGACAGGATTCCAACATTCTAATCACCAAAGGATAACTCTGATTCTAAAAAAGGGACGATGCTGTATTATTATGTAACATTTACTTAATTGCATACAGTACAAAGACAATTTGATGCCTGTATGACATTCCACAGAATGTTTACCACTGGGTTACATCACCTTTTCTTCAACAGCACTCACTAAGTGTTCAGGATCATCTTTAATTGCTGGCAAACCTAATGTGAGTGCACCTGAAATATGGAACTATGCCACCGTTGAACTTTAGAAACTAGTAGTTTTAATGCATTTCCTTGGTGTGACCAGGGGCTTTGTTGTGTGTGTGATCTGTGTGTTGATGGACAGAGTCCTCGGCCCTGTGCTGACTGTTTTGTGTAGTAGTAGTACACAGGAAACTGTAAACTGTCATTTGGATGTCTGAATGAAGTTCAACAGTGCAAGCTGAGAGGCTGACGACACGACGCTTCATTCCAGACACTGAATGTAAGAATGCAGCTGATGGCGAGTTCTTGTTCCTGTTGTGTGTACGCTGAGGCAGAATGGGGCCAGCGCTCATTAGCAGCTAACCAGGGGCCTCAAACTGTACGTGACTGAATGGCCTCCATCATCCCCTCACCCGCCCTCAAATGGTTATGTCACCTGCCATTGTTTGGCAGAGCTGTTTCTGTGTGTGTGTGTGTGTGTCTGTTCATTCAGACCAGAAGGCGCACAGACAGATGAACCAAATCAGTTAAATAAGGTCAGCAAAACTTGATTTGTACTCATGCTAGCGGGTTGTTAACCTGACTGCAGCAGATGGTTTGTTACTCAGAACCAAAACATCTTTTCCATCCAGAAAGTCTTTCAGTCGCTCTTTGTTCTTCGTTCAATGAAAAGAAATCTTTCCGGTTTGGCAGAACTGATCTATGCTAGCCGTTGTAGCAGACAACATTGTTGTCAAATGATATTAAGGCTTAAAGTTCTGCAGAATTAACAGCGTGGCCACTTTCATTGAGCTGTAGGTGGGAGCTGTTACAAGTGGCTTGTTTGAGCAACCAGTCTTCATTCAGCCCACATCAGGTCCACCAATGATCCATGTCTTTGCCAATTTTTAGATTAGTCAGGAGAGGTGGGACAGCCGGGTAGGTCGGTTTTACAGATTTTGAGCTTCAAATCAGCGCTTAAGAAACCTATGGGTGATGTCATGCATACACTGTCCATTATTTTTACCATCACTGATTCTAGTACGATCTTGCAAGTCTTGCAAGCATGGCTCTATAGATGAAAGTATGGGTCTGTTTGACCACTCAGCTGAGACGTTTGAATAACTTTTACATGACATTTGGTGCAGTTATTTAAGATAGCGACATAAAGACGAACAAAAAGAACAGAGAACACAGTGTGCATGATGAACCCGATGATCTGCACACAGAAAATGACCACATGAAGCCTGTGACCACATGAACCCTGAAAAGCTCAATTTGGGGTTCAAAGCAGGTTTCAGTTGTACTCTTATTCATTCCACTCATTATGCACACTCTTCACATCACACACACACACAGTGGAAGCCTGTATTTCTTTAGAGCATCAAAGATGAGTGTAACAGACCCAGTGATGGAATCCAGAAACTCCGGTGTCAGGCAGCCGAAGACACAGCAGACACACACACACACACACACACACACACACACACACACACACACACACACACACACAAACAAATTGCGTGCACTTCCTGACACACATGAACATGCTGATAAGCGGGTGTTATGGTTTTCATCGGCCTGTGTCGGGTCTGTCAAGTGTGCTGATTTTCCTTTAACTCTCATAATTCCTGCCAGCAGTGGTCATATGAGGAGGGGGGGTGGGGGGGGGGGGGGGGGGGGGGGGGGGGGGGGGGGGGGGGGGGCTGCTGGCTGGTGGTGGGGCTGCGGGGGCTGGAAGAGAGAGCTCCAAATAAGGAGAATAACAAGCAGGGCTCCACTCATTATTCTCTCAGCCGCATACATTAAGGACACTTCTTTGAAGTCATTACATACAGAACTTTTACACCTCAGTTTGACATGATTTAAAAATCAGACTTAGACCATGTTCACATTTGGAAACACACACACACACACACACACACACACACACATACACACACACACACACACACAGAAACAGCCTCTCAATAAGAACATGCTTCTTACAAAAGCTCTAGTGTGGGAAGTTTGAGCCTTTTTACTGATTCAGATCACTGACTCCCAGAGGCTAAATTGGACAAATCTTTTTTTGAGTCATTTCGTTCATTCACTAGTGCAGCGCTGTAGCCCTCTTGTGGGTGATGTAAACGTGACAAATGAACAATCTGTATGAACGAACCGCTGTGTGTACTGCTTGTCACAGAGCCTGAGCGGCACGTGACAAATGAACGAGAGACTCAAACTCAAGGACACATAGCCGAGTCGTGAACTAATCATTTCTGTTTCCTGTCCTGACTGAGCTTATGCAGCTGCCATGTGGTGAGAGAACGTACTGCATGAAAATGAACGAGTCACTCACTGAGACTACTCATTACTCCTGAGTCATATAAAAGATTAGTTCACATTGAACGATTTGTTCACTGACGACACACCACTAAAAGGCTCCAGTTTAAAGACGTTATTTTACCTCAAACAGTAGTTCTTTTCTGGAAGCATTCTTATTATTACTATTAGGATGAGATGAGAAGATTGATATGTTTATGTGTGTGAAGCACAGAGCTTATGTCAGGAGGTTGTTAGCATAGCTTAGCATGAAGACTGGAACAACGAGCTGTATGCAGATGAAACAAAGCCAGACTCCAGAGCTTCAGAGGTGTTGATCCATGTGTTAGCTGTTTCTCCCTGCTTCATGTTTTTTATGCTAAGCTAGGCTAACCATAATTATAACCATAATCAACTGATTTACATGAGAACCACCGTTCTGTTTCATAGTTTCACAGAAGTTGTGTAGTCTGTTGAAGCAGGATATATGTGGGTCTTGAACCTTGAAAACCATTGGATTCAGTTACCTCAAAAAAAACCTCAGTGGGTATTCAAAAGTCTTGAATTTTATATAATTCCCTCTGATATTTCCTCTTGCCTGTCATCAACAGTAATGTCAGTTATAAAATGGTTCTGTATGTGGTCGTATCCATTTTCTCCTTCTTATCTGGCTCCAAATCGTGTTCATATAATTGATAATGAGCAATTAGTGTTGTGGTATACTGCCGGGAAGTAATAAAAAAAATATGATATAATAATAAATAATTCTGCAGCAGTGGTAGACCAGCATCTCCCATGTTCTGTAACATGAAATTATATTTTTTTCACTGGAGTTTGGTGGCTCTGAACAGAGTGATAGAGCAGCTGTTTCTGGCTAAACAAAAATGATCTTACTTTTTAACAAAAAGGTTGATCTCAGACACACTAACAGTAAAAACACTTATAATGAACGTAGTTAGACGGTGCGCAATTGCCCGCAAGGGTTATGTTGTAGTCAGACTGCAGCACTCTTACTTAATGCTGGACCAATTTCTAAAATTCAAAAATCTTTGTCCATTAGTCACTTAGACACAAAAATCCTGGGAAAATAAGGCTAAGGTTGAAAATTACAGTGAAGTCAACTTTATTTATCAAGTACATTTAAGAGCAACAGACAGTGACTGAAATGCTTCAGATGAAATGAAACATAAACATAAATAAGAGGA